>NW_006293779.1:10510174-10510733 GCF_000327345.1 Myotis davidii | reverse complement strand
GGAATGCAGGCAGGCCACACAGGAAGAGGGACGTGGCCCCCGTGGCAGCCCCAGCACGGGGACATGTGCCCTCAGAGACTGGCATTTTGGTGTACCAAGGGACAGTTCTGCTTCCTCGTGTGATTTACTGGTCACAGCCAGGTGACGTGAGCAAAAGGGGTAAATGGGACACTTTAGGAGGTGAGTTGAGTCCTTGTTCTATTTATATGTGTAAGCTACTTAACCGCACAGGTTACATTACCATAAAAATTATGTTCTGTTTTCTATTATTTAAACTGAAGTTCCTAGCATATTCTGAGAAAGTTCCTGGTAAGAGATGTCTCTTGCTTAAACGTGTCAGATGTGGCAAAGAATCGCTAGGGGAGGCGCTGGTGATGGGGCTCTGACGACAAAGGTGGTGCTCTGTGCTACCAGCTCCAGAGGACTTGTGGCCTTCCCCCCGCTCCCCGAGGATAGGTGGGATGGGTTTTGGCCTGGAGTCTGAGAAGGCTCTGCTGCATACTGGCTGTCCACCAAAAACTCATTGTTTTACACAATCCCATTATTTTGAAGTGTTTCA
>NW_006293779.1:10505352-10510134 GCF_000327345.1 Myotis davidii | reverse complement strand
CTTTAAAGAACCATTTTATGTGCACAGCTCCCAAGAAATCCATATCAATGGGTCCTAAGCTTTCTGATACAAGATAGCATTGAGAAGTTAAGCGCTGTCTCCCACAAAGGTAGCTAATAGTAGCAAGAAGATTTTGCCCCATTTCTTATTCTTCCTGCTGCTTATATGGGTAAATGAGGGAGGTAGTTTAACCTCCTAAATTGTCCCATTTACCCCTTTTGCTCACGTCACCTGGCTGTGACCAAGAAGACCACTTCGGGAGAAGTGGCCTGCTCTCTCTCACCCAAGTGCTTTAGTGTTTAGCTTCCCCAGCTCCACTCTAGGCCATTTGAAAGATTCAAGTTCCATTCATTGAATAATTTGATTAGGATATGTTTTACCCAGATTTTAAATGTTAGAGAACAAAATAAAATAAACTTTAGGCGTTAGAAAACAACATCAAGCAAACGTATACTCTGGGGTAAAGGCAGTGTCCAGAAGGTGAGCTGAGTCCTCCTTGTTCTATTTATATGTGTAAGCTACTTAACCACACAGGTTACATTACCAGTTGGGAATGCCTCCACCTGACTAAACATATATTAGTACGCATTGGCATCAATCTCCATGAACATAATATTAGCCATTACGGGCGCATTACAACATCATCCTACTCACAAATGTGACACAGAGCAGAATGTCACAGACACCTCAGTGCTCTGGGCCCTGAAGTCAGCATGGAAAGTTAGAAACACCTTCTGCAGGCAGCCACTGGCATTACTTCATATTTACCTTCATTTTGCTAATCTAGTTCAGTGAACTTTTTCCCTAAGAAAATGTAATAGGAATATTTGATTTGAAAGTTTTATGTGGTAAGCAGCTGTCTAAAGTCTTAATTCCTGTTTTCAGTAGGGTAAGTGGCAAATGCAACCAGGAAGAAAAAAAAAAAACCAGCAGTTTTCCCAGTGCTGGCGAGGGCAGCAGGCAGTGGAAAATCCGTGCAAAGTCTTTCCAGGAACACGCGCCTGCAGATCCCTGGGCAAGCACTTAAATGTTGGTATAGAAAAATACAGCCACACATTTCTTAATGAGATTGAGCAAAGCTGAGAAACCCCAGGCAACCAGAAAACAGAGGCAGAGAGAGGGAAAGCGACTTGAGAAAGCCACACAGCAGGAGAGTGATCGCAATCAAGGAGCCAGGCCCTGGTCCAGGCAGCTCTCTGCACCTATCGCCCATTGGCCCACCCCGTCCTGACCTCGGGGGCCGCTGCATGGCTGAGGGCAGGAGGGGAGCTCCATTGCTCCCTGCTCTGCTGCAGCCCAGATGAGTCACATGCCAAATGACAGCCTGCCAAGTGTTGGTTTTCTGTTTTGCAGGAAAGTTTTTTTTTGTTTTAAAATATAACCATAGGTTAATTTCTTGGGAGGAGAAACGTATACTCTGGGAGGGAGAGAAGTAAGAGGTGTCTGATATTTGGATGTGGCCACAAGAGGAGACACAGGAGAGGTGCAGGAAAACAAAGTGTATTATGCCCACAGCTCCTAGACAGTGCCACCGCATGCCACAAAGGAGCCACACACGGAGAGAGACCTAAGGGAGGGGGCTCAAAAAGCAGGTAGGGAGCCAAGAGAGAGTGAGGACCCCGGGCCAGTGCCTCTACTGGGCGTCAGAGTGAAGGGTACCAGGAAAGGCATGAGGGAATTTCATTGGTGTGTCTGATGGTCACTATGTCATAGTCAGGGAAGGGCAAGAAGGAGAACTAGTGGTAGGGACCAGCTTATCACAGTGTGCACCTGGTCACCTGGGCAGGATGCTCATGGCCTGTTTGTGGGGATGTTGAGGCAGCAAGGAAAACTGAAATGTAAACATTTACAACACAGGAGATTAGATGTTTAATCTACATGATGGTTCCAGTAGCAAGAAAAGTGTGTATAAGCTCCACTGATTACATGCAAGTTAAAAGGCAGAAGAGGTGAGTCCAAAAGTAAAAGCTATCCCCAGGTGAAAGTGCATAGAGGATAGATTATGGGGACATCGTGGGGAATTTGGAACCAAAGATTGCCTTGGGAAATGTTTTTTTCTCTTACACATTTGGACTAGCTCATCATTTGATCAAATCTGAGAATATTTATAAATGAATTATGGTAATGACATAGGTGATTTAGTTCACACAGATGCACTCACATACACAACTGCACATACCACCCCCTGACATTATGCCCCCCGTACCCAAGCATTGAGTTATTGGTTTACTGATGAATCCCCAAAGGACTGCTTACCACTTGGCACAGAATATGTACTCAATAAATACCCGTAGATTACCCAGGAGTAAGTCAATAGATGATTGAATGAATGAATGAATGAATGAATGAGAGAAGTGTTAATCACTGACTCCAGAACTAGGAATCAGAGATGCAGAATGTGCGCTAAGCCTCCCATTCAATGGGTCTTCAGTGTGGATTAAGAGGAAACTCTTCAGTGAGGTATTACAGAATTGTACACTTGAAACCTATGTCATTTTTTAGCCAACGTGTCCCCGACGAGTTCAATAAAAATGTTTGTTTTAAAAAGAGGAAACTGTTTGATCCTTTGGATAAAGGGTGATGTGTGTATGTGAAAGAGCATCCTAGAGTCAGCATGGCCTTAAACTAGCAAGTCCAAGGAAAACCAAGGAGCTACAGAGCCAATGTGTCTGTAAGAACTATGTGGCACATTCAATGAAAAACACTCCCTTTTGCAAAAACCTACATGTGACAAATGTTCCCAAAAGGTCTGGCTATGGAGGGACAGGATGTTTATGCGGTTTTAAGCAGGTTACTTTATGACCCTCTGACACAATTTGGCCCTCTGTAAAATACAATAACATCATCTGCATGCACTCATTATGCTTGAAATGTTGAAATGCAAATGCTAATTTATTCCTGAAAATGCTGAGGACCAGCGGCAGTAGTCTGCACATAATGTTCATTAGGGGAAATGTGAATGACTCTATGAGGTTACAATGGTCCCCTGGTAAAATAAGGGCCTAAATGAACACGGTCCAGATATGCCAATGGATGGGCTGAGTCCCTTCTTCCTTGCAGGAATATTTTAATGAGATAAACAAGCAACATGACTAGCTTGTCAGTAAATCAGGGGCCCCACTCATTCCCCTACATGAGGTGAATGCCAGTTATTGAGGGGAGGGAAAAGTGTAACATGAAGCTCATTGAAAGAGGGTGACCCTCAGAAGGGTTGGGCGAAGTCCAAGTTGTGCCACTTAGAAGTTGTACGATCCTGGACAAGTTACGTGATCTCACTTCCCAATTAATCTTATGAGCCCAGTGCCTGACACATAGCAGGCCACTAATAAATGAGAGAACAGAGGGTGTGGTGCAGATCACACCTGATAGCACGTGTGTATATTCTGTGTGACACTTAATGCACTACACTGATAAATGCTTCCTATTGTTACTAACAACAAGTCTTCTACAACTCATTCTGAATTCTTGAGAATGGATTGATCATTTTCATAGGGCCACAAGGGCAGAATGTGAACTGTTAACTTGTGCAAGTAATTTTTTCCTCTTATGCAGATTTGCACAACCAGAAGCTCAGCCATTGAAGCCAAAGACACAACTTCTTGGAGTCCTTGTGTTGTATGTGTGTGCCTGTGCCTGTATGTGTTAGGTGATGTGGGGTTATCGATGGACGGTAATGCTTGCACAACTTCTCGCACTGCTCAAGTCCATTAAAGAATGAAATCTTTCTTCTTATTGCCTGTTCAGTTTTAATATTTTCCCCCAACCAATTAACCTGAGCCAAGAGAAAGGCGAGAATTTTCCACCTTGCTGCTTAATTGGCAGGCTGACATTTGGCCTCTTGCACATCTCAGAAGTTTGGCAACAATGACTGGTGTTCTTCACGCCAAGCAGCATTTAGCGCTCTGGTAACGCTAGGCAGCAGCACTAGCAAAAGGTTTCTTTGTGGTGGCAATGCAACCTCATTTAGCTGACATGTGAGCAGAGAAAACACCGAAGAAGCCTGGGCAGTTACTTAATGAACAAAGAGGAAGCAGAAAGAGCGCTACGGCATGTTCTGGTTTGAGAGGTTGGTGGGTCACTATTGACACGTTGCTGGTGTAATTTGCAGATAATCGAGATGCACACAAGTTTAAATTTCAGCAGAGCAAGTTTGGGGGGGGGGGCTGTGTTACTAGTGGATGGGGAAAGCAAGCCTGTAATGTACCGCTCTTTCAACGCCTTCTCTACACGCCACCCAGTCTTACATCCCAGAGCTTTCCCTAATGTCTTTTTTATGAGAGGCTAATAAACAACTGTCATGTCAAACCTTTGTTGAAAACTCTTGACTACGCACCACTTCTGGAGAATTTGCCTGGGGAAATGTCTGTTCTCCATGCTTCACCCATTGTTACCATCTAATTCCAAATCTATTACCCACAAACCGGGAAGGAGAGGAACCAACCACTTCCTGCAGGTTTGGAATTTCACATACAACTGACTGGGTAATACTGATATTCGGTTTGCTACCAAGACAGGGGAAGCAGTTTAGTGTGTCCACCTTCCTCCATGGAATCCGCCAGAGCCCCACTGGGGTTGCTACAGACTGCTCACCTAGGTCCTCCATTCTGTACTCTCCAGGGGGAACCTCCTCTTTTCATGCCACTCTTTCCATCAACTTGAATAAAGACCAGGGACATCCTATGTTGCTTTATTTCATTCTTTCTGAGGTTTTAACCAAAAAAAAAGAAAGAAAATCTATGAACACGTGATTTTCCAGCATAGATTCAAGGCCAACCCTCAGTG
>NW_006293779.1:10496508-10505264 GCF_000327345.1 Myotis davidii | reverse complement strand
CTATGGCGGACCCGCAGCCCTGCCCTAAGGAGCCGGGAGTCTCAGTGTGCCTGTAACGGCTGCAAGCACCTCTGAGGGAAAGCCGCCCTCAGGATCGCCCGCTGCCAGACAGTCCTGTTTCTCCCCGTATGAGTCCTGGGTCCCCAGAGACTTCCCGGAACTGGAGATCAGAGCCGTTGGGAGTTTGTGACTCCCTCCGGATTCAAAAAGACAGCCGCGTCCTCAGGTGCCAGACCCTTTCCGTGTGGGCTTGTGACTCCCTCCGGATTCAAAAAGACCGCCGCGTCCTCGGGTGCCACCCCCTTTCCGCGCGCGAGCCCCGCGAGATCCCCGTACCTCTGCGCTTCTCTCCTGCAGCTTCTGCGGGTCTCAGTGTGCTTTTCCTTCCTTCTAGTTGTAGAGTTTACAGTCAGCCAGGCTTCCTGTGGTTCTGGGTGAAGTCCGTATTGTTTCTCTGAGGTATTAATCAATTGTTGTGTGCGGCGTTAATTTCCCGGTGTTTATCTCTGCCGCCATCTTAGTTTCAAAGGCAGTGTTTTCATTATGTGTCCCTCTCTGTGCAATGGCTTTTATATTTCCCACATGGCCACACTCCCCATGCTGCTTCCAATGTCCCCTTTAGTAAGTCTCTCAATCTCTCATGTACACTAAGATGGGAGTCTCCACCTCGACACTATTGACATTGGGCTGGATAATTCTTTGTTGTGGGGGCTGTCCTGTGCGCTGTAGGGTACTTAGCAGCATCCCTGACCTCCACTCATTAGATGCTAGTAGCATCTTTTCTCTCCAGTTATAACAATTAAAATTGCCTTCAGCCCTAGGTAGTTTGGCTCAGTGGATAGAGCGTCGGTCTGTAAACTGAAAGGTCCCAAGTTCGATTCTGGTCAAGGGCACATGCCTGGGTTGTGGGGGGCATGAAGGAGGCAGCCAATGATTCTCTCTCATCATTGATGTTTCTCTCTGTCCCTCTCCCTCCCTCTATGAAAGTAATAAAAATATATATTTTTTTAAAAAAAATTGCCTACAGATTTCCCCTTGGGGACACCATCACCAAGTTGATCACTATCACACTACAAGGGACTCCAGCAGTAGGTCCCTTCCCCAGGGAATTGTGTTTGAACAACAGAATTTCAAGCATTTCACCAGCTCAATGATCTTCTTGGAGACCTTGAAGTCACTTAATGAAGGCAGTCCCTTCCTCAGGTTAAGGTAGCTCAGACAGTCATTAGCTGGTTTATCAGAATTATATCATTGAGACCTGTAATAAATCATAAGCATTTGGCCCAAAGCAGTAGCAGTTTCAGGTGTAAACCTCCTATTCATTGGACTCCAGGGCCAGTGCGCTCCCAGAAGATCCTAGAATGACTCTCATTAGGCAGGAGGGATGCTCTCCACTCCTCAATGATGAATTTTCAAGGTCAGAATCTACAGCTCTGAAATCCTGCACTTAGGAGCCAGTGTCTGTTTGCACAGTCTCACACAATTTACAGCCCTAACCAGAAGGTGATGTCATCAACCGAGGCACATATTCCACACCTCGTTTTCCCGTGGTAGGATTTACACTTTCTTGGAGAATGTTGAGTTGGCAAAGAGTGCCAAAAGTGAGCAACAAAGACCCAGGGCCGGCACAAAATATGCTTTAGGAGTAAAGACCTATTCCTGTGTGGTTTGTAATCAGCCACAATGTGAATGCTTCAGCACATTTCGTGCAGTGTAAAATCATTTACCGTAGTATGAGGAGGGTTGCTTTAAATAGAATGAGAGAAAATGACTATTGCAGTGAGGAAGCTAGCTAATGAGTGTTAGCTTGTTGGCAGGGTCCTTCCAAGGATTTGGCAAACTTGGGCAACCAACTGAAATTCAACATTAGGTCTACCGATTGGCTTGCATGGTTCCAATCACAGCAAGCAAGAAATATGAACAGAGATCTCTGAAGCTAGAAAATCCTGTGAGGTTAAGACCAAGATTCTAACTTCACTTGTTTCTCCCTGAAACATCTTCTAATGCAAATAAAAAGGATTTTACTCCAAATTTTAAGTGAGTTAAATTTATATATTTGACCAATTTTTATGTTGATAAAAAATATATCATCTATTCATTTGGGCTCTTAAAATTTTCAAGTCCATTAAACTTATACAGTAAATCCTGATACCATATTGATTCCATTGCTACTGATAAAATTAAAAATGTAGAATGACATGTCCTAAATCTTCAGAGGTTATTAACTTCTAATATGTTTATTTAATTTTTAAATTCAACTGTAATGGTACATAGCACATGTTAATACCTGTAAAGATTGAACCCTCTCCTCCCCACTTTGAGGACAGATCATAAGATTACAAAGGAAAGCTTTAACCTGGCACTTGACAACTCCAAAGTTGTATTCTCCTGGCAATATGATCTTCCTGTTAAAAAAAGAAAACAATTAACTCATGGTATGATTTTTGCTAATCTATGGCTTTGGGATTATGCAACCGAGTTGAAGGCAGCACATTCTTGCTTGACCATGTGAGGTGCATATTAATCATACAGAGTGGAGTTTATGCAAGACCAAACATGAAACCAAAGCCCAATGCTTCTCACCAAGAAGGAGAGAAGTACATCATGGAAGACATAATATCATATACTATTGCTTCAATTTTTTAAAAAGATGTTATGTCTGAGCAGAAATGGACAGTCAGCTCAAGTCTTTGAGGCATGGCCCCCAGTCCTCATGGACCCTGCATTTGGCACTGTGCCTCCACCCATTCCCTCTTCTTTCACTACCCCTGTCAGAGTGCTAATGAATGCTAATAGAAAGTTTAGTCCATAAGATGCACACTCCCCCCCCTCAAATTTTAATTAAGTTATGAGTTTAGGGTATTTTTCTTCTAAAATGTAATAACCAGAGTTTTGGCTTCTTAACTGGTTTATTGATAAGGCAGTCTGATTATCTCTGCTCTCTGCCCCTCAAATTTCCTATTGCCCCAACACATCTCCCACTCTTGCTCACTGGTATGCCCTTAATATGCTTTCCTCTGCATCAATAATCTCCATCCTCAATTACTTGAGGGGCTTAGGTCAGGATTGTAGTTGAGCATCAACTCCACTGAAATCCACCCCAGCCTCTCACACAGTGAGAATGGTCCTTCTCTGCCTTTTGCCCTCCGCCTGGGACATGTCTCTGTGACACTGCTGCCCGTGTTGTGCTGGGATCGTCTCTGAGCATTTTTGTCTCCTCCTTTGACCCATACGTGCCGTGTCGTATCCATCTCTGTGTCTACGAGGCCAGGCACATAGTGATATTCTATACATTTCTGGTAAGAGGACGATGAATGAGAGACAAAATCAACGGGCATAAGAATTACACTGACTACTTTCTGTCTGAAGTTCACAAGAATTCCAGGAATAGCTGTGAGATATTCCACCTGTTAGATGGGAGTGAGCGATGGGAAACACACTTATCTTATGGAGAAAGGGGCATAGTAAGGAGAAGGAGCTCAAGCAGGTAAGACATGCGAGATCTTGGAACAGGACCTGTGTTCACATCCCCTCTATTGTAGTTCAACTCTTTGATTTTTCTAATTTTAAAAAGTTATTAATTTTTGTAATTTCCAGGGAAATTTTGAATCCAGCACCATGTGTGAGAAAAATTACTATTTAACTAAGGATACAGGCAAATACCCTCAGAAGGTCAAGTCCTGAACATTGTTTCTCTTGGTTTAAAGCAGCCCCTGGAAATGGCCCCTTGAAAGTCATTATCATCCAGACCATTTGATAGATGTTATGGGAAGAGTAATAAAATAACAGTGCTCATTTTTGGAGGGGGGTCTCAGGAAGATGACTTTATACCAGACATGCTTTTGATTTGTGTTTGGGGGTTTTTTCTTAGACACAGTAAAGCACATAACCAGTCTGCTTTTCTTCTGTCATTGGCTCCTGGCAGGTTTGGAATCAAAAAACAGCTCATCTTGATCAAAAGTTTCAGAGTTATTGTTTACACCTTTGTGTTGGTCTCTTTCCTGCCCAAATGTATCTTTCTATCTTTGCATTTCTTTTTGCTGGTGTGTCTACTTTTAATAGATGTTATCTTACTAGTGTATGGTATTTGTACAAACTGCCATAAATCCTTTTTGCATCAGAAAAATTCAATATTTAAATAAAAACAGAAGCAATAATAAAAATATGTAATAACTGCAATGGATGGCCATTGGCCAATCAGAAAGGCCCTATCTATTAACAGCCAATATGTCAAGCTGCTGCATATAGGCAGAACACCATCCTTGATGATAAATCAATAGCATAGTCTCAGGTAGAAGGGACAGCACTCGACTCGGATTCAGGGGACCAGGAAAAGCATCATCAACCAGGATCAGAACTGACCCCTGTGTCAAAAAGATCCAAATTGGAAATCTTGGCTCTGCCTCTTACTTTCTGAGTTTCAGATGTCTCACGTGCAAAAAAAAAAAAAAAGGAATACTTGCCTACTTCGCAGGGCTAGTAAAGAAGGTATATGGGTTTTCTGCAAAAAATACATCATTGTATTCATATAGAAATGCTGTACCCTATATGATTATTTGGACCTTTTAGTGAAATGTTTCAATGAGTCACACCCTTTTCTCCCAGTTATTTTTTCCCATTGCAGAGAAACAAGGTCACATATTATAAATGTCCAGCTTGGTGTCCTTGGATAATCTTGGGGATTGCTACTGAAACTGGTGAGTTCCTCTGTGGAGCAGAGCAGATGCACAGGGCTGCCAGGAGCTACCACTCTGCGCACAGAAGGCTACTCTACCGCAGCCTTGGCCCAGGGCCATGTGGCCACAGCAGCAGGCAGAACGGAGGAACGGGCGGGTGAGGCCAAAATCCAAGCCAGGCATTTCAACTTCAGCCCTGAGTCAGTGAGGTCATTTTCCATGCATTCTCTGTTTCCACTAGATTCAATGTCTCTTTAATGTTGAACACACAAAACCTGAACTCATACGATGAGCCATCCAGGCCAGAGCAATGGTGCTTGCCATCCAGGACTGTCGTTTTGAGTTGGAATTTTTGTTGAGTCCAAGAGTCAAGCCTGAGCTTGAGGTTGTGCTTTCTCCTCCACATCCATGAGCTGCTTGTCCTCAGAAACGACTGCCCAGTCTCTGAGGTCACGTCACCAGATCTCTGAGAAGCAGAGGATACAGTGACTCAGAGACTGGGCTCCAGTGCCAGCTCTGACTTGGACTGGCTGTGCGGCTTTGGGCTTCAGTTTCTCACGTGTCAGATGGGACTAAGGAGAGTGAGTACCTAACTCAGAGTGGTAGCAAAGATTTAATGAGGTCATTCCTGTAAAGACCTTAGTTACTGCTCCTGGAAGCATTCTGCATGTATAAAGTTTAATTACACTCCATGCCCCCACGTGAGAATAACCCAATCTCTAGCTCGTTAACATCACGAGGCTGCCACTGATTGTACATTCCCATCCCCTCACAAAATGTTTTGTGCTTGTTTGTTTTTTATAGCCACACTTGCACTTGTTTTTCCAGATCTCCTCAGCTTTAGTTGTTCTGTTCCCTTTGCATGGAATATTTTGATGTTGTGATAGAATGAAAAGGACATAACTGGACTTCTGCCCCCAGTTCCTGGCACAGAATTCCCAAATCCCTTGGAATTTCCTGAGTGACAGGGGTGAGAGCAGTGTCTTCTATTATTTGTAATAAGCATCTTTCAAGCAGACCCAAATTTACACAAATAAGGTAAGCTCTTTGAGGACAAGGCCTAAGTTCCTCCACTGTGCTGTCTCCATAACCTAACAGAGAGATGGTGCTCAAAAAATGCTGAGTTAAATTATAAATGAACAAAAAATTTTAACATAGTGGGATACTGGCGTTGTGCACAGGCTTGTGAGGTATCTGCCAGCATGGTATGATTTAACAGATGCAGGGAAATGTCTAACATCCTCAAATGCTCTTCTACTGGTGAGTTAATTTTGTACACTTCCATTCGTTCATTTATCTATCCACACATGGGCCCAACACTAAGCTGGATGCCAAAACTGCAAAAAATACTCAGACCTGGCTCCTGCTCCATAATAATCCTCTTCTGGGCTAATGGTTGTGAATACCTACAGAGTTCAGACAGTGTGTGCACAGCAGGCCATGCTATGAATGTCCTTTATGCCTTTGCAACATGAATGAAGGACTGCAGGTACATTTTGGCTGGGGCACTGAGGGAGGAAACAGGAGCACCGGAGGGCTCTGGGCATCTGTGGAAGGCCAGGAAGATGAAGAGCACCACCCAGAAGGAAAGAACACAGCTGGAAGAGGTCAAGTCAGAATGAGTCTGCCCAAGGCACCTCTCTCAAGAAGCTGGCCAAAGAATAAGGCTTATTAATCATTGGCCTTAGTGGGAAATGGATCTGGAATAAACACGCTCTAAAAGAAAGAGCCCAGCCTAATTTGGAGTTAAATAGACCTCATCTCTCAGCTTAGTGGCTACAAAAATGTGGTCAAAACCTCAAAGCCTTGGATCTTCAGTTTCCTCATCGGTACAACGAAGATGGTCTTCCAGCATTTTTTCGTGCTGGTTAAATAGAACATAATATCAAATAAGCAGTCAAATTGTACCAGATTAATAAGTTCTATCTCTCTTTTCTGCTCTCCCACTTAGATACCAAGCAATCCCTGCATTTGCATGCACTTCTAAAGCAAATGGCCCTGTGGATTCAGAGAATCCACGGGTGTTTGTTCAGAAACCTGTTCACACATAAATGGGGAGAGTAGGAGCTGCTGGCAAGGCAGAGTCGCTCTGGGCAGAATGTGGTCTACACCAGGTGAGATGGCCTGTCCAGTGAACACCCTTTCTAGAACCAGGATGCAGAGGATACTAGGATGATGCCCTTCAAGATGCACCCCGGCCCTCCTTGCAAACGGAGCTCCTGGAAGTGATGCCCTCGGCAGCTCCAGGAGCACTGAATGGTAGAGCAGTGCTGGTCCCCCGACTCCACCTCCAACCCCCTGGCAGCCAGACGCCAGTCCCACTGCTCTCTGGGAGTCGGGGCCGACCCTCTGGGCAAGCACGTGGGGTGAGAGGTGTGGGTGGGACTGTGCTTCCTTCAAACATGTAACTTGAAAGTCTATGAAGATGTCGTTTGGCCTGGAAGAAAGTCAGGGGCAACTAGAACTATGGAATTTCCAATTATAAAAGGTCCCATTCAGAGCTACATGTCCTGTTGCACAACAAGGGAACAAGGAGACAGTTGATGGCATTGAAAGGCCCTGAGCTCGAAACAAAGGGACACAACTTTCTCTGCTTTGTCTTCTGAGCTGTCAGGCCTGTCCCGTGTGATGGCAGGTTACGAAAACAAGCGACAGCTTATCCCACCCTGCCTGGGCGGAAAGCTTGCTTCTCAACAAAGACCTGGAGGCAGCGCTCTCTGACCTGGGCTTCCCCAAAAGCTCAAGCCCACATTTCAGTGGACAGTAAAGAACCTGAATTAAAGACCCGATTGTGCAAAATGCAAAAATATGAACTCTCTGATACTCATCTCTCTCCCTCATTCTGATATCCAATCCCTGACCAAACCCTAGTTACTCCTTGCCCACCACTCCCTCCCCACCCACTGCACTGTCTGTCAGTTACTTCATGGCTCCTGAAGTGACCTGAGAGGCACAATCACTGAGACCGAGTCTGGACAAAACTTCACAACAGTCCAGCATCAGAATGTCATCCTGCCCTGAACTTGTATTTAACAAATCACTCCAATAACCCAGATGAGCAAGCACATCTTCCATATACACCTTATGACTGACTCCTTAGTGCAGACATATCGGATGCCAGAACAGAAACTCAGAGAAGGTGTCTAAGGTCCAGCACCAGGAAGTGGCAGAGTTGATTTTTGTCCTTCAGCACCATCCCTTGATCCTGCCCCTACAGCCCCTCACACCATGTTCGCCGGAGCTCTGGTCCCCCAGGGTGATCATGCGGAGGGCAGGAGCCATGGTGAGCACTGGTGGATATCACTGGAATCCCTTGAGTACCTTTGAAGATCTTACTTAGCCCCGAGCTTTTGAAAAATTGATTCTAAAAATAATTATACCAAATATATACATACTGATCAGTATCTGAGTGTGTTACCTTGTCCAGGTACCAGCTGCTCAGATCCCATTTCTAATTCAGAAGCTTCACAAGCACAGTAGGTGCACATCTTCAGAAGTATAACTGTGAGCGGCACACTGTAGAGTTTGAAGTGTGAAACATTTGTGTTTTAGAAACATAGAATTTCTGTGTGGAGAGAGAAGGTAGTTACTTAGATGCCAACTCACAACTGGGAAAGTGAGTTCCCCCGAGAAACCTTCACAGTGGAAATCTTGTGTCTCTGGGGCACACGTTCAGTCAGAGACGTGAGATTTTAAAGACTCTTCGCCTATAGGAACAATGCCAGGTCCTTGCTCCTGCACATCCTCTCCGTGGATTAATCATCAGGCCCCATAACCACAATGTGACCACTATGCGAGGCGCCTTCTTCCCTGAAACAATGAGGTTCTGTCCGATTGTCTTGGGGAGGCATTTACAGCTCCGGGACATCGCTCGGTGTTATTGAAAGTCCCCGGCACTGGTTTCTTGGGACGTGGCTGGAAGGGGTGTTGAGCTGGATTGGGCAATAAGCAATGTTCCAGTGGGACACGGGGACATTCTTATGGTGTGGGGCGCCCAGCAGGGACGGTCTGAAAGGTGAGGAAGGCTAGAGTGTGTTTCACAAAGCCCAGTGGGAGTGTGCTGACCCATTGCTCAGAGGA
>NW_006293779.1:10489893-10496460 GCF_000327345.1 Myotis davidii | reverse complement strand
GTCGTGATCCCGAGTGGGGGGAGGGGGGCTTCCCCACCTAAGGGTCTCATGATGGGGAGAAACACAACTGCGGGAGCCTCAGCTCTCTGTCTCAGCAACTGAGGAGATGAAATAGTTTATTCATCTGGCAGGGAGGCTCTGGAATGCGGTAGCGCTGCCCGAGGGGCCTCGTGGAGTGCACAGAGCAACATTGTCATTCCCAGAAGAACGCGGCAGCCACCTTGCACAGTAGGCTGGCCCCTCCACCCCCACATCTAAGGGCAGCAACCGAGAGTTCTTAAAATAATAAACAGCTGGCCGTGGGCTCCCTCCGCAAACCCCAGGATTCCAGTACAATTCGACTTGACTGAACAGGTTTAGACCACAGCACAGGAAACGCAGAGCCCAAAGGCCTCTCACCCCCCCACTGTGCCTGGGCACCCGTAACAATGACTGTCCCCACACAGTGTGCCGGGGAGAGAATCTACCAAGAAGCGGCCAAGTACGGGGGACTCCAAGGCCTTGACTGGAGCAAGCTGTTCGCCATTTTGCAATCCTCAGACACAAAGGTGACGGGGACTGAGTCATGCTGGCCATGATTTCATTCCCCATGACTGGTGGGCCCCTCACTTAGTAGGTACGCACCAACCTCACTGCCCTACCTCAGAGCTGGAAGGGGGGGGGCACAGGGTGGGAGATGAGGAAGGGTAAGCGTCTCAATTAGGGTCAGAACAAAGATTCCTTCAGCAACCTGCTCTGGACTTCCACAGTGATACTGGGGCAAGGATGATGGTAGTCTGCAGTCTAAGGGAAAAAAAAAAAAGTGGAAACAACCAAAGATTTAACATTAAAGAAATTGGATTTTCTTTCTCCCTCTCTGTCTGCAGGTCATATGACTCTGGATAGATTACCTAACTCTTCTGAGCCTCAGTTTCCCCTTCTATAAAATGGAGATAATGGCCCTAAAATGAGAGTCTGAGATTTTAGTACAAGATGTCATTTGGTCTCTGGGTTATAAGTCACTGAGAATGTGTCCTTGGTCCCAGGTCTTGTCTGAAAAAAAAAAAAAGAAAAAAAAAAGAGGTATCTGGTCAGGGCCCTTTGAGCTCAGCATTCCAGAAGCTGGAGGAGAGGGGGAAGGCTGTCTCCTCACAGTGATTTTTAGATAAGTGAGCCTGTCTGCTTCTATAAGTCAGAAGGAAGAAGCAAGCCAGTGAGGCCAACTCTCCAGCGAACTCCTGAGAAAGTGTCTCCATCCACACAGGCCCAAGATGCTATCAGTAAAGGACTTTCCACCTTGACTAACATTTCTTATCTTCTGTCATCTGCACGGTGACGGTGAAAAATGCTCGCAGCGCATGTTTCTGATTCATTTTTGTGATGGTCCCATGATGTCTGAAGAAGTTAAAATTTAAACTCCCTCCCTGCCCCTTGCCTTTACAGCTCTGTGGATTCCACCAGTAATGGGGTGATTCCTGGGCCTGAGTTTTCTAGAAAGGCACATAGCCCGCCCTGGGCCAAAGGGCTCTATTTGCTGAGGAGAAAACGCACCCAGCTTTTAAATGGGTCTCTTATGCAGCAGCAATATATGTGATCCAGCCGAGGCTGGTGTTATGAAGATCTCTATCTAGGAATAAACTTCCTCAGAGATAAAACAACAAGTTTGAGCTTGGAGACAATAGTAATATTGTCTCAGGAGTTTGAGACCCGGCTCCTACAGGCACTTAGAGAACTCAGTGTTGCTTCTTGCAGATCTTGACAATTTCTGAATTGTTCAGGAACCAGCCCCAAGCACAGAGAAGAGTCAGTGTTCAGGGTCCTTTAAAGCAGCAGATGCCAACCGGTGGTCCATGGACCACTGGTGATCCATGAGGTCCGAAAGGTTGGTGACCGCTACTTTAAAGCATTCAATCAGAACTGCAGTTTCCACAGGGTACAGGGAATTTTTTTTCTTGTGATATGTTGTGAATGTCACACAGGCCAGGTTCAAGGTGCTTCCTGAAATTCGTTTCAGCTTCAAACACACCTGAGTACAGGCAGGCCAGGTGTGCACATTCATGCAGCACACATATGCACAGGTGTTGGTCTGCAATAGTTCATATGTGTCCCTGCCAGTGTGTTCTGTGTGAATAGTGTTGACTGGCTGTTGGCATGTATTTTGGGGAGGGTTGCCAGTTTGGGGTGCAGAGGAGGTACATGCTAGCACTTGCAGGTACTGGGACCACACACATGCACTAGTGTGAATGTGCAGATGCATATGTGCATGCTCACCTGTGTCAAGTGTGCTTTTGTGGGAGGGGCAATGGGGTTGGATAGAAATGCATGACTGTGGACCGGCCTACAGAATTATCAGTCTTCACACATGACTCACTGAGGACACCACTGGTCCAACCCAAGTCCAGCTCTCAGATTCATCCATTCACTGCAGAGGTTTTCCTAAATGCCTACTATGTGCAAAATTCTGTGTCAGACACTGTCAAAAAGGTAGGAAAAAAGAGAGGAGAGAAGACCTCATCACATAGTATGAAAGGTGTGGTGTATATATTTGCCAAGCAAGGTGATCACCCCCAAGCAGACAGGAGTCTGGTTAAGGCAGTGTTATCTGATCATGGTGCTCAGATACTTGTCTGCCACCCCATCTGCAGATGTATTCAACTACATAATTTATGGAGGCAGCAAAAAGGAATATTTTCAACATGCTGAGTGAATTTTCTGAAATGCAACTGATGTTCTTTATGTACAGTTAACTTAGATTTTGTCTTGTAAGACAAACAATAATTACTAGTTATACTGACTTTTGTTTTTTCCTCATTAAAAAGCTGATGAGGACATTGCAAGGATTAAATAAATGATGACGATGATGATGATGATGATGATGATGATGACAATGTTAGAACAACAAGATCAGTAACAGGTATTTGAGTCCTTAAATATTGGGACTCTACTAGAGGAAGTGATTTGATGGGTTTACATGATGAGTTTGGATTGTATCTGTGTGCAATGGGGAACTCTGAAGAGACCCGCTGAAAGTGAGGTCTGAAAGGAGGCCGGAGGGAACTGACAGAGAACATGGTGGATGTGGGGACCTGGCTCATGTCCCAGGTATCTGCTTTCCAAAAAGCCCTCCAGAGACTCAAAGCTTTTCCTTGAGCCTGACACTCTGTTCCCGATTGTGTAAAGCTGAAGAGAGGGTCAGTCCTTAGGGATGGCTGGAGGATGAGTGGTGGCCATCCTTGTGGTTAAGAGTTATTCAATCCCCAGCCCATTCTACCTCCAGACATTCTACTCCCAACTTACTGCTTTAGAAAGCCTGGCCCGAAATCCACGCCCTCTGGGTCTATGTGCTTCCAGGGGGAAGCTTTCAAAGTGAGCAGAGAGTGCAAGTTGGCCGCAGCATCTCCATGAGCAGCCATGCAAATGACCCCATCTCCTCAAATCTGTGGTTTCTGTGCTTGGTGTGCAGCACGTTCACATTCACAGTTTGATTAATCTGAACAGCAGTCACCCTTTGAGGAGATAGATTCGGTCAAGAATATTACAAGGCAGATCAACCACTGTGAAAAGGCCAAAATTACTATTAATTGCCAAAATATCTACATACTAGAAGGCATCTAGTGTTCAAAACTGTGCAATAATCAACACATTACAATGCATTCTCCTGCATCACAGGGGCACCCGGCCCCTGGATGGTAGAATAGGTTGCCCCTGGCACAGACCATCACACAGAAGTGCCCTGCCTGGGTGGAGAGCACTGAGGTGGGATCTTCCTACACCCAGAGCCAAGGCTGGGGGAGGGCCTATTTGAATATTCAACCAAGGTAGAGATCACTAAGAACCTCACTGTAATAACAGTAAACTTTACTTTCATCAAGGAATTTTTTTTAAAATATATTTTATTGATTTTTTTACAGAGAGGGAAGGAGAGAGATAGACATAGAGAGTTAGAAACATCGATGAGAGAGAAACATCGATCAGCTGCCTCCTGCACATCCCCCACTGGGGAAGTGCGCGCAACCCAGGCACATGCCCCTGACCGGAATCGAACCCGGGACCTTTCAGTCTGCAGGCCGACGCTCTATCCACTGAGCCAAACCGGTTTCGGTGATCAAGGAATTTATATACTGTTCATGTTCTGAAATTACTACTTATTTTTATATCACTTCTGATTAAAATGAGTCCAAGGGAGTTTTTCTTTTAAAAAAAATCAATTGTTTCTTGTATTCTAGGGACATGTTTCTGAAATTGAGTGTGAATGCCCATTGTCCTAGAACGGAATGTAAGATGAATCCGGAATGTCCCAGGTACATTAAGCTGCATTTATGAGGTTGTTGACTATATCGAGTGGGCGTCCAAACTGGAGGTGTTGCCAGATGATTATTGGCAACGGTGGTTAGTGGGTTGGTAGTTAATTGAAATTGTGCCGTACAAATAAATGAAATCAAATTGATGCTTATTCCTTTGACTATCTGGATGCTTTTAAAAATTGTAATACTGACTTATTTCTTAGGAAATTTCCTATAGGTAAAGATAACTTAGAAGCGATTTTTACTAGTATTTCTACCCACTTAATATTAATACATTTCCCTTCCTCCAGGGGTCATAGCTGGACCTATTTCTGCTTTGCGATTCTCGCTCCATCTTTCCTGGCACTAGGCCAACAATACCCTCAACCTCAAAATCCAAATTTCTTGAGGAGTTTAAACTTGACCTCCTCTGCAGTGGGCGGCCACTGGATTTTCTTGAGCAACGGAGTGGCATGTAGAAAGAGGTATTTAACTCTGTTACTGTACTTTGCTGGGTATGGAAAGAGAGTGTTATCAATAAAAAAAGACCTCTAAGTCATAGCTGTGTGGGAGGGAGTGTGGTATGCAGAAAGAACTTTGGCTAGGAGTCAGCAGATAAAGAAAATTTGATCTTCTAATAATTTCTCTGGCACTGATTCACTGTGTTACTTTGGGCAGGTTACAACCTCTCTCTGGGCCTCTAATTTTTCCTCTATAAAGTAAAGCTTTCTAAATATCCATGCAGGCTTGGCACACTATGGGGTTCCCATTCTGTCCCCAATTTGTAGTTTATGGTAAATGACTTCTCTTTCTCCTGGTTCCCTCAACTATCTAGCGTCAGAGAAGAGACGGGCATGGTGGGAAGCCCCAGAGAGCTGTAGGGGCTCTTTACCAAAGCAGCAGTGACGCCCCACCCAAATGGAGACCTTCACTTAGCACCTTTCATGTTAGAGGGGGTGAGGGACCCTGAGCAAGGCAGGAAAGAAAGTCCCCGAGTCCAAGGTCAGGAGGAAAACACTCCATAGTTACGAACATATCCACTCTCTACCCCTCTCAAATCAATCACTGAACTAAAGCAATATCCGTGCAACTTTTAAAACTCAGACATCATCAATGATGCCCAGAACTTAAAAAGATACATCATATGTGTTCCATTTGGGACATTACAAAATATTAAGATGAATATTCTCCTTACTTTGTGAGGTTTAGAATATCCTTAAGGGAAGAATCCTCATTTGCCTCCATGAAGCACTGCTGGGCCTTATACACATCACAGAGAGGAGGAGGCTGTCTCCATCTCACCCAGTGATTTATGAGGCGGGCTTTAACATTGCCAAAGAAGTTGTTTTTTTGTGTTTTGTGTTTTTGGGCTTTTTTTAAAAGAAATTTTGCCAGCTTTTTTTTTTAATCTCCTTCTTGGTAGCAACTGAGATTCTGAATCCAGTGAATATATGTTAGACACTGTTTACTTGAACTTTCTAAAACAAACTGTCCATCTTGGGTGTAACAGAAATGCTCTCTTTGTACATTACTATTCCCATGCCTCTCAGCAGAGACCGGCCAACACAAACACCCCCTCACAGCGCTGCACTCCACACTGGAAGCTCTTTGGTGACTCTGCCATTGCATTTCAGTCGATAAATTTGCATTTAGCGCTTAATTTGTTCAGTATGCCTTACTAATTTGGCAATATTTATTTTGGCCCCGAAAGCATAAGGCAGCCAAGTTCTTTTGTTTGGTTTGGTGTACTTTTTTTTTTTCATTTTCATAAAAGGGATTTGAGATATGAAAACGTTACAATGTCATGGACAGGACCAGTTTCCTGTTTATGAGTCACCATAAATATGAAAGGTGCTGGGTGACATTTCTCAGCTTGAGAGAGTCCGCACAGCCCTGTGTGCAGCGCAGACCCTCAAGCAGGGTGGTCTTGAGGTGACTTGCTGACCTTGTATAATGTCAAGAGGAATTACTGTTCAAGTACAGTAGCCAGATACCACACACACACACACACACACACACACACACACACACACACACATACACACAACTTTAATGGTTTCTCTCACCCTCGCTATTATAGGAATGAGAGTTTATTGTCATATCTTTGTGTTCTCAAAGTCTGTCTTCATCTTTCAGGGGAGAAAGTGGCCAAAAGAACATTCACGTCTGAGATTTTTTTGTTTGTTTGGTCTGTATGTCCTTTCACAAGACTCGTCCAAGAAACAAGTCCTCCCCCATAGCACGGCATCCAGAAAACCCCCGATTAGACATAGGGCTGCAGCAGCCCTGGAGCCCTTCTCTTTCC
>NW_006293779.1:10440136-10489861 GCF_000327345.1 Myotis davidii | reverse complement strand
CAGCTCCTGGGCCCCGTGCAGGACGGAAGTCTTGGTATTAATCCCTGAGAACACGGTAGTTACCATTCTCTGACCTTCCTAAGACTTGTGTGTTAGGAAGAATGGCCCCCATGGCCTGGGTTTTGTATTGTTTGCTGGAACAGAGTGGGCTAATATAATGCTCCCTAGAGAGAAGGCTGTTCTCACTCAAAGACAAGTAGCTCTGATGCCTGACATCTTGTGAAAGTCTCAGAAGAACTGGGCTTATGGCATCAGACTAGATCCATCCATCTCAGCTCCGGTCGCTTCCAACAGCCAACCCACAAGCACTAAGGAGTTTGTCTGAGATATTAAGGCTGCAATGTTTTGTTTTGTTTTTGCAAAATGAATCCACTCAAGACATGAACGTCAGGGGTATCAGGGCTGTGATTTCTCCTCCCACAAATACAACTCTGTCCATGAGGCTCTGAGGACCACTTTCAGATCACTGAATTATCCACTTCCTGGACACGCTATGGTTTTTACTTTTAGTAAAGCTCCATGGAATTGCCACGCTCTCCCATCCACCCAGAATCCCCTTCTCCAGCATGTATGCCCTCCAGTAGCCAGTTTCAATGCAACCACTTCTGTAATGCTTTTGCCTTCTTCCTAGAAAGTCTTTTTCTCCATGTTTTGCTTGATCTGTGTATCTTTGTTCTTTTCCCCATGCATGCCACATTTCATTTATTCAAATAGTACATATTTTAATGAAATCTGGATGCCAAACACCACGAACCCTCTTTTCCTAAAATATTGCAATGTTTGTCTATGAAAAGTATCTCTCTGATAAAACTACAGGTCTTACAAAGTCAGAACCTTGTCATTTATGTCTTAAAATCCCAAGTGCCCAGGGATCAGAAATTATATTTACAAAAACAAATCAATGTGCTGCACTCTATATAAATTCAACCCAAACTAACGATTGTTTATCTGATAATTGTTAACCTGCCTATTAGATAATAAGCCAGGTTAAGTCTAAGTAGTTTTGCTCCCACGTACTAGGCCTGAATGCAGGAAACATTGGATATTTAATTATGTACACTTTGGAAAACTTTGAGTCTCAGTTTCTTGTTCTGTAAACAGAGATAAAAATGCTCACACTTTTAATGTGAGAATTAAATAGTGTGCAAAATGCCTTTTCATTTATAGCAATGCTCTATGAGTGATGGCCATGAGTTTTAATGATCAATATGATTAAGGATCTTGTCCAAAGTAACATTATAAACTTTTAGAATGACAGATAGTGGAAAATTTAGGACCATTGTCAGGGCCAAGCCTCTCATTTCTAAAAGGAACCGCAACATCCAACTTTTCTTTCAATGGCATTGACCTCTCTATCGTCACTCAGTCACCTTTACAAATTAAGACCCAGGCACAGAACACATATCTGCCCAGTCAATACTCTTATGGAAATTACACTTTCCCTAAAATGGATTATTCTTATCTATATTTGCGTTTTTTAGAATTCAAGCAGGAAACAGAACCTCTCTGAGTATCACGGAATCAAGAATGTGTGACAGGAATAACTCTTTGTGTAATTATGCAAGAACCTGAGGGAGTGTGGATCCGGAAGAAGGAACAGAGGAGCTGAGAGAAGCCACTAACAACTGGCCAGGAGCACTGGCTTGGGTGGAAAAGATGTAATTTGCTAGGAAACCAAGGAACATGGAGCTTCGAGAGCCGAACCATGAAGGGGAGCAGGAGGAAAATCCTCTGCTTAACTAGGACTTCCTCTGTAATTCTACAGCCAAGCACCTGGTGATGGCCATGAAGAGGCTCTATTGCCAGCAGGTCCGGCAGTCAGGAAAAATTGATGCATGCGGGATGAGCACCAGCTCGAACCCTCATGCCTCCCCACCTCTCCGCTCTCCCATGTAACCACAATGAGTCTCCAGAGAGTGACAGCTCAGCTCTGCCTTGTAAATGTCAAGTGAATTCCTCTTCTGTCTACTCTAACCTGGACACACAGGGAGAAGGGGGTTCTGGGAAACCATTCTAGAGAAACCAAGTAGACACAGCACTAATTCCAACTGACTCTCCTGTCTTTATGTTTACATTTACCAGGTAAATCTCTGCCCATCTTACCATTCTGATCTGTTCTGGGTTATTTGTTTCAAGTTTGTCCCTTGTAAAGAATAGACATTTGCCTCATTAAGGTTATTTTGGGTTCCCCCGAGAAGGTTGAGTGTTTTAATAAGGATGCTAAAACTATTTGTCTTTATATTCAAAATTAATTTGTTTTATTTTCCTTTCACCATTTTTTGTGCTTTGTATTTGTCATTTAGCTAGATATTTCTGTGTTTTTCGACTTTGAGGTCTTTGCTTTTATCTCTTCCTGTACTTTCAAAGGTACACATCTGTTTTTAATTATTTTAACGATTATTTTTAAGATTTTTAAAAAATATTCTTAAACCTATATCTGTCAGTCTAGCAAGGTCAAGAAAAAACATGAAGGAATACCTAAACGAGCACTAACTAGGTGAATAATCAGATGCCAATGTACACCCAGCCCCTGCGCTGGCGGCCATGGAGAGTCTCCCTGTCGATTTCTTCTGTCGACCTTGAAGGACTATTTTGTGGTCCAGTAGTAACGTAAGAACAGGGCCTCAAATATTATTATTGCTACCAATTTACATGCCTAGGCTATGTGTACTCCTTGTATTACCTCATTTAATTCTCACAACACCCCTCCAAAATAAGTATTGTCATTTTCATTTTATAGCTCAATAAATGAGGTTCATGAAAGGTAAGTGACTTGTCAAGGTTACATAGCTAGTAAGGATCAGAATGAGATTTAAACCCAGTTATTTCTTACCTCAAATCTATTCCCGTAGCCACTACCAGTATATATACTAACATTTGCTAAGTTTTCTAAGCTCTAAGTCATACAAATTTACAAGCATTTTTTGGGAAAATAATCATTTTGTGTATATACTCAATAAATTGCACTTCCTATTGTGACTGTCATTTCTGATTCTCCCCACACATAAAATGTTTAGTGAACTTCTACTTACTCCTCTTCTCCTGCTGTGTCTTCCTCCACCACCTTATTCATACTCATCAATGCCACAGCCCCACCCGCAGTATCCTGGTTACCTCAAATACTAACCCCTGTACAGCAGAGGGGCTTTGAGTCCTGCTAAAGTTTTGATAATTCGTAATTAATTGGCAGAGAGTGGAATAAGGAGATCATCCTTTTCTTGTTTAGTGGGAGTAGGTTTTCACTGTTCTTGGCATCATGTGGGCAGGCCTCAAGTGACATTTTTTAAATACAGATTCATGGTCCTGGAGTTATAGAAGTGACTCTAGGTTTTGGATAAAGTGTGGGTGTTAGTCCTAAATGTTAATGGAGGTGTGAGTTTTCACTGTCTCTTGCCTCTCCATGGGAATTTTAGAGGAAACTTGAAATATCCAATTGGATCTTAATTTTGAGATGCTTAGCATTTAAGAAAAACTTCTAACCTAATTTAATGAGTCAAATCTAGGCTCTACAGCCCCAGAACTTAAAAGGTTAAAATTGTGTGGGTCAGTTTTATAGAGGCAGATGAGTATAGAGGCAGAGTAATAGCAGGAGCAAAGGTATTGGCATCAAACATACTTGGGGTTTGAATGCTGGTTTTACCAACTATTAGCTTGGAGGCCTTGGGCACATCACTCAACCTTTCTTTTTTAAAAAATATATTTTGTTGAGTTTTTACAGAGAGGAAGGGAGAGGGATAGAGAGTTAGAAACATCGATGAGAGAGAAACATCGATCAGCTGCCTCCTGCATACCCCCTAACTGGGGATGTGCCCGCAACCAAGGTACATGCCCTTGACCGGAATCGAACCTGGGACCCTTGAGTCTGTAGGCCGACGCTCTATCCACTGAGCCAAACCAGTTAGGGCGTCTCAACCTTTCTGAATCTCACTTAATTCATCTGTAAAATGGGGTTAATAATGCCTACCTGGCCAAGTATAATGGGGACAATAAATAATTATCAGCATTAAGTAATTATTCAATGGGTGGTAGTTGCTACTGGGGTGAGGTATGGTTTCCGTTATCACTCTCACATGAATTGCTTTCCCTTCTGGGTAACTGTGGTGATTGACCAGCAAAAGCACACTCAGATGGAGCCCCATGGCATGGGTCAGCATGGGCTTTGTTAACTGTATACATAAATTACAAACTACTTAGTTGATTTACACATTTCTTCAGCTGAAGAAAAATATTTACTGGGCAGATTAAATTGAATTAAAACAATCAGATTAGAAGGAGTCTGCAGGCTGTCCTTCAACTCAACAAGGGACAAGTTGCCTTCTCCGAGTAGGGAACCCATGCCAGCAGTTTGACTAATTTAGTAGTAACATGAGGAGGTGTGACCAGAACTGCCAAAGGGACTGAATGCTAGAGAAGGAGGGTTTTCTCTTCGCATTGTATTCACATAGCAGCTCGGGGGATAGGCTTACCTCACTAATTCAGACCAACACGGACAAGAATGCAAAGTTTGCAAGAGAGAACATGGGCTGAAACGCCTGTGATATAGGACAGCTAAGTTCCCATTACAGGCCGTGGCATCTTATGAATAAGTCATTTTTCAAAGGTGAAGTAGTAAGTTAGCTCTTTCTAATTCAGACCAGATTTTCTTATAAATGTAAATTTATATTGGGTGATCAGGTGATCAGCCTCCCAGGTTGGCCACACAAGTATTTGTAATCCAAAGAGCATGATGTGACAAGGGCCACACCCAAGCAGCATTGCGCCTAATAAAGCAGTGCTCTGCAGCTGGCAGACTGATTGTTTGTTTGCTTGCTTTTTTTAGACATTCCATATAAAGTTGAATGTTCCTCAGACACTGTTTACTCCTCTTAAAACAGTCCTTAATGGCCATGAATTATATTATTAAAACAACATAGGATGCTTCTACGGACCTTCTAGCACCTTCTTGTCTAAATACTAATAACACTGACTGCGTTAGCTTAGTTATGTCACAGGAAGTACTGCTTAACCCTAAATTTACCAAACTGTGTTCCACAGCTCAGTATTTCCAGAGATGTTAATAGTCCTAGAAAAAATAAGTTACTTTGTAACTTAGAGAAATGCAATACCCAAATCCCCTTCTTGGAGATTCACAGTGCAGATTCAGTTATTAAAGATTCTAAGATAAAGAAACCTTTTAGACTTCAACATCATCAGCTGCCAATAAAATTAATTTTATTCCAAAACAAGTTTTTGTTTTATATAACCCTAAGCAAAACTCTGAGAACAGCATTCAGGGAGAAACTAGATTGGAAAATGTTAATCTACTTATTTCCACCCAATCGTGTATATATTGTTTAATACCCACAGTAGATTAATAGCCCAACACATATACTTTCAGGTGCATTCAGTGCTATGATACTATAAACAATATCCAATAGCTATGTCAGAGGTAACTTGAATTTTTGCAGACTGTCCTGGGAGAGTAATGATTATGTCTAACAGGGTCCGGGGGAAAATAAAAGGGAAGATTCTGTGGGGAGGTACCATGACTTCTCTTACTTCTATCTCTGGAGTTCCAGTGATGACTTCCGGGATAGCATCTTCCCTGGGAGAGTTTGCTCACAGAGAAGCCTGGGTTCTTATCTATTTATATTGGCACTCCCGCTGCTGAAAATACTCTCTGCAATACAGAGATCTATGGGCTGCCTCTAGTCTTTTCAATATTATTTTCTTTCTTCTTTTCTCAAGAAGATAGTCTACTCTCCCTACAGTCATTTTGTTCTTAAAACAAACAAACAAAAAACCCCACACAGAATGTAAAAGTAAACTTGAGTCAGGATCCCCAGCTCTGAGGGAGAGGATCCTGGATCAATGAGACTTCACACTTTGCTGGTGGGAGAGCACATGAGGCAGTAAAGAGTCCCTTCCCGTCTTGTGCTGGAAGTATGCATTCTGACTAGGCAAGGCCAGGAACTGCAACCAGGATTCCCAGCATGCACTAGTGATCTGACCCAGCTCTCATCTGTAGTTTGGGCACGCCTGCTGGAGACCAGCAGCTTGGACTTAATTAATTACCTCCCTAGCTGGTGGAGCTCACTGGGCCTTCCATGGCACTTGAAAACCAAAGGGTTTGGTTTCATGTTCTTGAACTTGGGTGACACAAATATTTCAGTGGTGAATCAGTCCTGGAAAGGGAGGGGGGGTAAGGTAGGGAGTGTTTAGAGAAGACATTTCATCACCCCTAGTCAAACATGTCTCATTGTTGGTTCAGGAGGCGCTGGTATTTTCCTCTTTGAAGGGAATGCTCCGGGAGCCAAGAGCTTCCAGCCCGGAGCTCCGCTCCAGGGAAGGGCAGTGGCCATTTGCACACAGGAAACCCGGCAGGACTAGTTGCTTTGGAATGTTGACAATCTTAGGGAAATGGTTTTGTGTCTTTCCTCAGGGGAGAAAAACAAAAGTTGGTGGAGCTATGTAAAAAGAGCCTGCAGCTGTCTTACGGTTGCTGTAGAAAATGTGTCCTGCTTAGCTTCCTTTTAAAAGGCTTCCCTAGTTGCAGAACCCCAAAGATGAGATCAAGGAAAGTTGTAATTTCAGAAAATCAGTACTGCTGATATCAATGGTTGAAAAGCTTGGTTGGAAGATGAGAATATAGAATTTCTTCGGCTTGGGTACATATGCAAAAGAGACCCCGACCTTACATAGCAGTGGCCCCCAACAGCCCTCACCCTTCAGGTGAAGAGGAGGTGGCATCATGGTCCTGAGCACCCTCCCAAGCCTCAGGAAATGAAAGCCATCTAAACAGCTTGCCATCATTCTGGGGGAAGGAGTGGGGGGGTGGGGTGGCATTATAAATGGCAAAGGGGTCCGAGAAGATTGCATTTAGAAAAACCATAGCTGGGGCGAGCCAAGAAACACAAACCAAAAGGAAATATTTTAAGAAAATAAACAAAGCTACTGAGTCAAACATACAAAGCAGGAAAGAGGAACAAAAGATTATTTGAGGGCTGAGGTTTGAACATTTTGAAGCCACATATGTGATGGGCCAGCCCAAGAACACGAGGAGCCTTACAGCTGTGTAAGCGTTGAGGCAGCCTGCTCCCACCAGGGGTTCCCCAGCCTGCAAGGCTCTGAGCGAGCCCACCGAGCCAGCTGACCATGCTGCCTTGAGCTCAGCCTTCAGCTATGCAGAAACAGGGCTCCTCCATGGGTAGGCCACACAGATAGGCTGAGAGGACCGATCCCCCTCTCCCCCCAACTGAGGCGCTCCTATTGTATGCATTGAGGTGTTCTCCAGTTCGAAATACATTGTTCAGGAATCCAGAGGGCATCAGAGTTCAAATAAAAGTATAACGGTGAAGAATACTGGGTTTTACAAGCTTGGCTATCAAAACTTCTAACCAGGAACCTATCACATCAATATTATACCGTCTTCAGAATCCCGGAATTCTGCAACTGAATTTCGTAAGTTCCCCCAAATTTAAACGTTGTAAAATAAGATCAAGATGGACATACTTCAGGGTCAAGCGAGTGTTCTATTGAAAAGAATTGAGGTTCCAGTACCCAACAGCCTTTATGTCACCTGAGGGCTTTTTAACCTATTCCTTTGACCACATAACGCCTGTCTTCAAGAGGAGCTATGATGCCTCGCCTTTGGCTTTCATGAGGGGTCAGTAGAACACATGCTGTATGAAAACTATTCTAAGATATTACCGAAAGTATAACGATATCTGATTGCAAGTTATATTTGTGATTAAAGGCCAGAAAATGTGTCTCTTGGGGAATGAGCATATTTCCCCTGTTCTGTTGATGAAGCTCATCAGGTTTTCCTTGCTGCTGTGGTTGCCAGGAAACTCATCACTAAATGTCATTATCATAACTCCATCCATAACTTCTCATGATCAGTACAATTTGGGGCTCTTTCTTTCTTTAGTTTTGCTATTCTTTCATCAGTACAGGGATGGGCAAATATAGGTTTACAGTTGTGAATACACAAAACACAGAATTTATTCTTATATTATTCTTTTTTATTTATTTGTATTACAGCTGTAAACATGTTTGTCCACCCCATATATGTGTATACATATATATATGCACATATATACATATATATGCATATATATACATGTATACATATATACTCATATATATTTATGTTTATATGTGTGTATATCCTTTTTTTAGAATTAGGACACAAAGATCAGGAAGTATTACTCTAATTAATGAAACAGGAATTCTCATAAATATTTGGTCTTGTTCTGCAGATACTATTCCCAAAGGAACATCCACTATCCACCCACCTCCCATTTGGCTGAAATAACTTGTTTTACTGAAGGAGGGTAACATAATTCATATCATGAAAGTGATAATCCTTTGCCCTTGTCCTTATTTTTGGAAGAGATTGGTTAGGAAGGAATAAAAATCATGACTGTCACAACTGTGAATGTGTTTTGGGATAAGTAAAGAGAGGTCAGGAACTGAGTCTAGGTTTAGGACAAGACGATGGTGAACATGACAGAATGGAAACTGTGAAAAAGTTGCTAGAGTATTGTGATGCTGGGGTCAGGATAGAGAAAAGAGAGAAAAATATAGCAGGAAGCTGGACTCTTAGTTGGCATAAATGGCCAAGGGAATTTTTTGGAATTGGAACTTATATTTCATTGAAATTATCTAACCAACCAAGCTTTAAAGTAATCTGGTTCATTATTATTTTACTATCAAAATTACAACTTTTGATTTGTATGTCAGGGAGAGGGCTAAAAGTGCCTGAGCTCTTGTGAATTATAAACTATACAATTCATTTTATTTACTACAATTAAACTTCAAAACATCTGAGCCCCCAATCTCATCCCAATTCATCAGAAAATGAAACATATTTTTCTGAGGCCCCATAGGTCTCACATTGGCGATCTGAGACTGACTCCAAACCCATGCTCACAGGTACCTAATCTATAATGCCTCTCATATTTAACATGAGCACATTCATTCTTGCTACATACAGTTTCCTTGCAAATTTGAAACAATTCATGTTAAAGTAGACTATAAATACTTGTCTTCATTGAATTATTTCCCCTTCTTGGTAGATGGGAGGATTAAAGTTCCCAACCCAGCTTGCTGTTGGGTGAGGTATTACAACTATCTAGGGCAGTAATGGCGAACCTCTGACACGCAAACTCATTTTTTGGTTGATTTTTCTTTGTTAAATGGCACTTAAATATATAAAATAAATATCAAAAATCTAAGTCTTTGTTTACTATGGTTGCAAATATCAAAAAAATTTCTATATGTGACATGGCACCAGAGTTAAGTTAGGGTTTTTCAAAATGCTGACACGCCGAGCTCAAAAGGTTCGCCATCACTGATCTAGGGGTTATGGACAGAACAGACTTGTGCAACTTCTGGGCTAAACATGACATCATCAGTGCAGAACCATCCAGTTCTTATCCTACCTGGGATAATACAAAAGGGTGTGTCAACATGGAAGTACATATGATTCAAGTACCCTGGAATATTGAGCCAACACATGGAGGACAGCTGCCTTGGGAAGTTTTGCAAAGTGAACTTCAAATGAGACAGAAACTCTTCTTGTCTTAAACCACTGAGATTCTGGGGTTGTTTGTTACCATAACAAGAATGACCTAGTCCGTGGTCGGCAAACCGCGGGCTCACGAGCCACATGCGGCTCTTTGGCCCCTTGACTGTGGCTCTTCCACAAAATACCATGTGCGGGTGTGCACGTACAGTGCAATTGAAACTTCGTGGCCCATGCACAGAAGTCAGTATTTTGTGGAAGAGCCAGTATTTTGTAAATGTGGCTCGCGAGCCGCAGTTTGCTGAGCCGCAGTTTGCCGATCACTGACCTAGGTCATTCTCACCTATACGACATAGCATCTGGGTGGTGAGTGGGTGGTCATAGTTTAGTGGTGGTTGGTCTTGATGTTATTGCCCATAAAGACCATCAGGCCATTTTCCCAAAGTAACTCCTTTACAGTCCTTAATCCCTCTCCTATTGAGAGGGAAAATAATATTTTCATAATCAAAGTAGCAAATTTAAAAAGATGTATGTGTAAAATATTATTCAATGATATGGACAAGGAATGGATTTGTCTGGAGAGTTCAGCATAAGTCTAGGCATCAGATAAATAGTCTTTTCCCTTGAGTTGATTCTGCAGGCTTTCAACTTACTTACAAGCAATTATAAAAGCATTATACTTACAAGCATGAATGGATTACAAACCATTCCACCACTAAGTAAATTTAAGCAGCCTCCTTATTCTCTATCAGGAGGCTTCCCCCCTAACAAGTTCCACACTGTAGACAAACCTTCCTGCCATCTGCTCAAATGGAAACATGTGGCAAGATCCTGCAGTTGAACACTCGCCCTTGGTAAGGAAAAAGACCTTGGGGAAACCTTTTGGAAAACCACCCTCTTGGCACACATTTTGTGGCTAAGTATTACCCTTGGTCCCTTATATGAAGTGTTCTACTTTGATATGAATGCCACTTTGGATGAATGTATATAAGATCATATTTACATATGCTAACCACCAGCATGGTTTCCAGCAGTGATGGTGATGGTGGTAGAATCCCATACTGCCATACCAGGGATTTGAATAGAGTGATGATATCAATATCTTCTAAGCCACAAAAGGAAATGAGCCATCATTTAAAGCTCCATAGACTTTCTTCACTGTAGTTGCCATATGTTGTATGGTCTTCCTCCTCTTTCTTCATCAAGCTAACTCTTCCTGGTCCTTTAAGTAACCACTTCTCTTGTTCCATTTACCCTGTGCTGACCCCATCCCAATATAATGCTGGTGCATTCTGGGAAGAAAAGTGAGACATATCCCTCCTCCTGAGTTCTACGTTGGAATGAGGAATAATCTCATAGAAACAGTGTGGCTTCCATTTCAAACATGTCTGTGGATGCCTATTTGGCTCACTATAGTCCTGATTTGTCACTCTACAATCTGTCTTATTGATAGAGTTAATTAACAAAATCAATTTTTAAATTGTGAGGCTGATCTAGATTCAAATTTCAGCCCAGCACTTAAAAGTCCTGTGAACTTGGACAACTCAGTCCCCAATTTAAAAACGGATTTTGTTAATTAACTCTATCAATAAGACAGATTGTAGAGTGACAAATCAGGATTATGGTATATGTTAATACCCAAGTTAGTTGCCAAGAGAAAGCCTTTTCCCCAGGTTTCTACTACATTTGTCCCTCAACATATAAAGATGAGTTCATGGAGACAGCAAATTCAACAAATATTTCTTGCATATTTACTCTGCTGAGCATTATCCTGGAAATTAGAGAAAAATAGCTACTAGCTCTTGTGTCCTAAGTGCTGGATATTTTGCATTCATTTTCTCTGAAGTCTATCACAACCCTATGTAGTAGTTATGAATTTCCTCATTTTACAGACGAGGAAACAGTTGTCCAAGTTCACAGGGCTGGTAAGTGCTGGGCTGGCATTTGAATCCAGATCTGCCTCACTCTGAGGCCTGCATTCCTTTATTATAAGATGGACGATTTTACAGAAACTTGGCAGCCAACTGGATAGTTTGAACAGCCTCAAGGTTCTTGACAACTAAAGGTTCACTGCCTTTCATGAACATTTGGAAACTATAAAAGGTCAGATCAAGCCCCTCTTCATCCCCATCTGCTTATTATAACTATGTTACATTACAAATTGAAATCCTCAGCCAAGACCCCCTTAATTGCCTGATAGGTTAGTTTATTTTTACCATCTTTCCCAGTGTACAGACCTGCTCACCTCACCCCACTATATGCTACCTTTTGCTGTGCATGGGCCTGGGATGAGAGTGAGTGGAGGAGACGTCTTATTCTTATCTTGTTGGTTACAAAAGGTTACCTAGTAAATAAGTCACCAAGAGGCCCATAAAGGTGTTTTGTGAATGGCTTAATATCACAAATATTACCATATCTGGGGTTTGGAAAGGTACTTTCTTAACATCAGAGATCAAAACAGATAATTTTGATTTAACACATTCAATTTTAAAGACATGTGAACTATTGTCTATAAACATAGCTTCACGGAATCAGAAACTGATATCTTTAGGGAAATAAAAACAAGCCCTATGAATCATCTGTGGAATTAAGTAAGTGGACAAAAGTTAAGCTGACTTTAAGCTACTTCCTTTCCGTCTCCCTTTGAATGCACACAGCCTTGGGAAGCTCCTCTCCAGGCAATAACACAGCGTTTGTCAGCAATAGGCCAGGAAAAGCCATCTCTAAGATGGAAAAGCAACACCTGTTTGATGACCAGATGTAGGGGTGTAATTTGAGACAGAAGAAGCTGAATTTAAGAGACTTTATAAAGAAGCAACCCAGCGAAGGGTGTTAGAGGCAGTGTTCCCAAACTGTCAAGTGCATAGAAATCACGGGGTAGAGGCAGGGGTGAGGGGGCGGGGGACAGGCTTGTTAAATCCAAATTCTGATTTGTGAATTCTGGGGAAAGCCTGAGATTCCCAGGTGACATAAGGTTTCTGGTACTCAAACCACAATTGGCATACCATATTTATGGGGTATTTTGTTATTTAACAGTGCAGACTGGCATTTTGTGACAGTAAAAGACAATGATGAGGGAAGAGCAGTCATGCAGAATGAAACCACCATGGGAAGGGCAGAGTTGGAGAATCTAAATGTGCATGGCCCTCCCTGCAGGAGGCCATAGGAAGACCCCGAGTCCTGGGCTTGGCCCCACTGCGCTCCTGACCTGTTAGCGTGGACAGATATCCATCAGGACTAACATTATGATTTCAGCCATCCATTCTGTTCTTTCTCATATAGCCCAAGGGACAAATATATGTTGGGGTTCTTAATTTCTACAATCATCTATCAATTTTTTCCAGGGATAGTGTCAGGTTGCCATACAACCTTTCTGGAATTGTCAGAATGTTTGTCCTCCGAGGCGACATACTATACATTCTCTCGCCCAGGAGGGCACGTGTTGCCCATGCTTCTCTGCTCTGCTTTCTAACATCTCTCAGTTCTGCATTGTGTGTGCTGAACTTCAAAGGGGCTGGAAATCCCATTTCTGCTCTACGGTTACATTACGGCCCTATTCACCTGACATGAAGCCTGGTGGTAAGTGTGTCATTTCGCGTGCTCTCCATCAAAGGACTGAAGTCATAGTGGAGGACAGACACCAAACATTCAGCATTAGTCTCTTCTTAATGGTAATTACCATCTCGTTGTCCCTTTGCCACCCACGTCCTTTCTTGTTGAGCCCTCCCTAGACTCCTCTGCTTCTCAACACTCAATGACCTTCAACTAAATGGCCCTACATTCAAGTCTAACAGCATTTACTACAAAAGCACAGACCTATTTTAAAACATATTCCTGTGTAAAATATCAATATAGGATGGCTCACTTCAGTAATTTGTTTGTAAAGAAAATAAGTTGAGCTGGTTAGTAATTATATCAAATATCCAAATTCTCCACCCATCATCCTCAGACATCCATAAACACCAAATAAGCATTAGTTATGGACCCCTAACTAAAAACACAAGGGCATGGGAGACAGACCCTGCCCTTGAGGTACTGACAGTCTCTTAAGACACATCATTTTTTTCATTTAAACAGTCACTGATTTACCAAATACTTAGTGAGCACTAATTATATGCCAGGCTCTATGCTACGTTCTGGAAATAAATTATAAGCAAGACAGATGTAGGGCCTAGAAAAGAGTGACATAGTACATAACATAGCAGCTAAGGAAAAACCAGAGGACTCCGATGCTGCAGCAACTTGGTAACTTGCGTCCTGCTGGCATGGTCAGAGATGGTACAAGGAAGCAGTAAAACTCGACTGCAACTGCATTAAGTACAAGGAATTCAAATACATAGGACCTTTCGAGAAGCCAAGCAGCTCCTGTGGGCCACAGAAACTTGGGAGATATTTCCTAACTGAAGAAACTGAGCTAGCTGAAGGAGAATGTTTCTGTTGCATATTTTTTCTTAAATTTGAGGAATATTTACCCTTTGGAGTACTCGGTGGGGGGGCCAAGAGTAAAAGAATCCATGGTAAAATCATGAACACCGCCCCCCCCCCCCGGGGGTAACAATTTTACTAAGAGGTGATTTAAGATGTGTGTGTGCATGCATGTATGGCATAGAATGGAAAATTTGCATGAATATTTAATATATACCAGGAAACTTCAAAAGCATAGCTTCTTTGCATCAGATCACTTTGGCCTCTATAGCCACACCATCTCCATGACTACCACCACTCCACATCCTCTTCTCTGTCTGCTAGAGAATATGCTTGTGGGAAGGAAAACCCTGCTCTGCTGAGAAGATGAGATATGCATCGGATCAGGAACGTTGGTCTGAGTCATTATCTGAAAGATTACATGCCAGACAAAGGATGTCAGATTCCATTGATGTTGGAGGACATGGGGTGAGACTGAGTATTTGTGAGCTGAGCAGGGACTCCTGGAAGCGGGCAGATGGCTATGTTTCTGAGTCTCATTGGCTGTGTGTGTCTAGTATTAACAAATATCTCCATAATTTTTCTACACAAATGCTTTCCCTCTTTTTTCATTTTTAAAACCTGTTTTTATAAAGGTATTATATAAATTTTAAAATTAGCTTGTCAGTGTCTTCAAAACATGTTCTGATATTTCTATTTGCAGATAATTGATATCTTGGTATCTTTTTTTTAAAATATATTTTATTGATTTTTTACAGAGAGGAAGGGAGAGGGATAGAGAGTTAGAAACATCGATGAGAGAGAAACATCGATCAGCTGCCTCCTCCACACCTCCTACTGGGGATGTGCCCGCAACCAAGGTATATGCCCTTGACCGGAATCGAACCTGGGACCCTTGAGTCCGCTGGCTGACACACTATCCACTGAGCCAAACCGGTTAGGGCTGAGGACATGCTTTTTAATTGATTTTAAGGAGAGAGAAAGAGAGAGAGAGACAGAGAGAGAGCTAAACATTAATCAGTTGCCTCCCTCACGTGCCCCAACTAGGAATCAAACTCATAATCTGGGTATGTTGCAGGAATTGAACCTGCAACCTTTCAGTGTATGTGACCATGCTCCAACCAAGCCACAATAGCCAGGGCATGCTGTTTTTATATTTTCCCTGCAAATTTAGTAAACTGAATTAGTTCTACCAGCTTTTCTTTTTATAGATTACATCAAATTTTCTACATAGATGATCATGTCTTCTGAGAATAAGGACAGAATTGATTTTCCCTGTCTAGTCGGGATAATTTTTACTCTGTTATTTATACCTTATTGCACTGGCTAAAATCTCTACTACAGAGTTTAATAGAGTGGTTAGAGCAGTCATCCTATCTTCTTCCTAATTTTAAAGAGTCACCAGCATAATGTTAGCTGTGCATTATTTCATTAATGCCCTTTATCAAACTGAAGTGCCCTTCTGTTTCTAGTTTACTGAGTTTTTATCAGGAATGGATGTTGGTTTTTTATTTAATGCTTTTTTTTTTCATTTTTGTGAAGACCATATTTTTTCTTTTTTACTTTGTTAATATGATGAATGACATTGATTTTTTTTAATGTTAAGCCAACCCTACATTTCTTCACTAAATTACTTTAGTTATTCTATACTCAATATATTATATTTTGTTTAAAAGTTTTACACGTTTATAAATGGTATTGGTGTATAGTTTTCCTATAATGTCTTTCTAGAGTTGTGATATCAACATAATGCTGACCTCATAAAATGAGTTGGGTATTACCCCCTTTTTAAAATTTTTCTAAAAGAGTATAGGCAGAAGTGATAACATCTCTTTCTTACATATTTGGCGGAATTCACTGGTGAATCCAACTTGTCCTAAAGTTAGGGGAAGGTTTTTAACTATAAGTTTAATTTTTTAAATAGATACAGGGCTATTTAGGTTATCTAATCTTTCTTGAGTGAGCTTTGTTCCTTTCATCAAAGTTGTTGAATTTATTGACATAAACCTCTTCATATTATTCTCTAATTACCATGTTAATATCTGTAGGATCTACACTGATGCCATCCTCTCATCTTCTATATTGTAATTTGTGTCTTCTTGTTTTTCTCCCTAGCTCATCTGTCTAGATAAATGTTTATTGATTTTTATTTTGTTACTCTTCTCAGAGAGTCAGTTTTTGGTCTCATTGATTTTCTCTATCGTATTTCTGATAATAATTTCATCAACTTCTGCTCTGATCTTTACTATTTCCTTTGTTCTACCTACTGATGTTTAATTTCTTCTTTTTCTAGTTTCTTAGGGTGGAAACTGAGGTCATTCATTTGAGACCCTTCTTCTCTTTTGATATAGGCATTTAATGCTATAAATTTTCCTCTAATTACTCCCTCCCACAAATTTTAATATGTTGTACATATGCCTTGGTTCAGTTCAAATACTTCCTTTTCCCTTTTGATTGCTTCTTTGATTCACAAGTTATCCATAAATCTGTTACCTAATCTTCAAATATTGGGAGTATTCCTGAGATATTTTTATTATTGATTTTTAATTTACTTCCACTCTGGATGAATTCACTCTTGCCTTTTATTCCCCAATCTGCTATTTCCCAAGAACGCTGTGATTTCTTACTTGTGACTTTACTCAGATGTGCTGTCCTCCATACAGCTCTTCCAAGCTCTGCCAGATGAAGTGTGTGGCTTTCTCTCTTGTGCCTGCAAAACCCTTTTCATGCACTCGTTCAGGAGTTCTTGTCACACTGGGCTGCAATTATGAGTTTTTAAGTTTTTCTTCCAAGCTAGGCTCAAGTCCTCAAGTGCAGCAGTGGAATTTTATGCAGGTTTGTCTCCACAGAGCACACTGGAGTTTCATGAGTGAGTGAATGAATGAATGAATGAATGAAGTCAGTGACAGAGCCACTTAATTTTGAGTCCTCCTAAGCTCATTTCTCCAGCTCCTAGAATGACTCAGCTACTGAAATCAAAGAGAAGATGTGAGTATTGAGAAAGAGACGGGAGGCATACCAGGTAAACAAGGTTCTTTGTGTGAAAGAACCAGGGACACGAAGCAGGCCCTCTCAGGTATGGCAGGATACCTGCTTTATGTATGAATGACATTGACTTCATGAGGAGCTGGGCCGGTGGTTATAGCCCAGGCTGGGCCTTACCTATGCAGATGGTAACCAGGCCTGCCGGTGAGTGAGTGCAGCAGACGCAAAGCAGAGCCACACAGGTGCTCCCCACTCCAGCTGTGGGAAACCTCTGGGCTGAACACAGGGAAATGATGTCTGCACCAGGCAAGTGTGCACAGCAGTGTGTGTGTACGCGCGCGCGGGCGCGTTCGTGTGTGTGTGTGTGTGTGTGTGTGTGTGTGTGTGTGTGTGTGTGTGTAGGGGAACAGAAGAAGGGGGCCGGATAGAGATGAATGACTACTATGTACTCACCAGGAAAAAAAGGACCAGCAGATCCCTTCCATCCCTGGCTGTACTCAAATCCTATACTTTCTAGTGAGTTGATATAATAATGTCTCACCTTCCCTAAAATCAATCTGTGTCTGTCAGTGACTAATACCATCATAAAACTTGGAACTTCCACAGCATTCCACAGCAGAAAAGGAGGCTTCCCTGTAACAGTGGATGCCTTTTAGGAAATGCTCTTTATTAAAAGAGATCAGAATATCAAGCTTTGATGGAGGATTTAGACATCAGCCAGCAAATAAGCAGGTATATAACAGACTTCCCAGGCACCTAGTTCACCCTATATATTCTACCACAGCCCTTATAAATTAGTGAAATCAGCACTTTCTATTATTCAATATTGTGTGCACAGTTCTAAAACCACTAGGAGATCACACACAGAGGGAACATCTTCCTGCATTCTGGAATCAGTCACTAAAGCGCACACTCAGGACAGAGGCCAATCAAATGAATGGCTTGACTAGGGAGGTGTGTGTGTGTGTGTGTGTGTTGAAATCAGCACTTTCTATTATTCAATATTGGATAAGTCTCACTCTGTGATCTAGGCCAGGTCAGGACACATCCCACTGTTTCTACACAAGCCCCCTACACTGCTAAAATACCAGGCCTCTTAGCAATCTGAGGGGCGGGGAGGGCAAAAACTTCTATTATATTCCCAAGTCTCTGCTCAATGTGTAAGATATTCATTCAAGCAGTATCTTGCAAAAAAAGCTGCGCACTTAGTCTGGCTTCTCCAATAAACAGACGGACTCCATCCAGTCCATATCTGGAAAAGCTTTCAGCTCTTTCATTCAAGGCTCAGTTGAGAATAATTGGGCCCATACTCTCACATGAGAACTTGATAGAGTTTACTCTGGGTCCTTATGGATGACAGAGGGTGAGAAACACACTATACATGCTGGTCTCAGCCCCTAGTGGCCCCTCTCTGAGGAGCTCGTAAGAACCCTGGACCAGTGTGGCTAGGGATCCAGGTGTGTGGGAATCTGCTTGTGTGTGGTCCACGCTGGAGCTCCACAGAGTCAGCCTGGAGCTGTCTGCTCTTTCCTCTGAGCTCAGTGCTTGAAACTCAAATTGCATCTGTTGATTCCATAGGGGTATAGCTTCCCTGCAACATGTTCTGCAGAGTGATGGCTGTATTTCCAAGTGAGCGCTCAGAGACCAGATCTGGTGTGGTCCTCTCCCAGAAAGAATGAGACATAGGTTTGGAAACAGCCCTAATCTAGCTGATGGGCAGCCGCCTTATACCCTGAGACAAGGCTCTTGTTTGCACTGAAATGGATCATTCTGGGTTCTGAAACTTGGGAGAAGCAAGCTTCCTTGAGTTTGACTCTGGGCGATTGATTACCTATTCTTCAACATCCTTAATCTTGAACTTGTAGTCTTCTGTGTTACGTATTCCTGAAGAGGCCCTTTTATTTCCTTCTGCCGATTCCTTTAACTCTTGACTGTTTTGCTAAGAAAACTAACTTGATATCAATATCTGAAAACAAATTTAAATCTTATTATGTGACATGATTTTCCTTACAGGGGCAAAGATTGCCAGTAAAGTAACAATAAAGGGTCTTTGACAAAGCAGCTTATTACCAAATGTCTGTTTCATTTACTGATTCATTCATTCATCACTCATTTCCTGAGTTCTTGCTTTGCACCACATACCACGTGAGGCACTAGGGATACAAAGATGAACAGACTCCTACTTCAAGCAGTTCACAGCCCAGTGGGGTGATAGACATCTAAGCAAGCAAAGAAGTAAGTTATGTTGTTGGAAGAGCAATGCTAACCACCTGTAAAGGGTAAAGTGGGATTCTGGGGAGTGGTCTGCTTAGAGTTGGGAGTGGGAGGACAGAAGGATGGTGAAGAGCAGGTATTGTCATCAGATACGAAGCCCTGGCCCTGGCCCTGGCCCTGGCCTTGACCCTGGCCCTGCCCCTCACTAGCTCTCAGATGTTAGAAAAATTACTTAACCTATCTGAGCTTCAGCTTTATCTGTGATATCAAAATAATTATAATGGACTTTTCCAGAAGATTAAGTAAGATCATATTTATAAAACACTTAACACAGTTGCTGGCACCTGATAAGTGTTGAATAAATGGGGCCTCTCCATTAAATTTATCATTATTATTTTCTATTTAGTCGGGACCAACATGTGACATACTAGAAAAGGATTTGAGTTAAAGACGAGATAAGGGAGGCAGACAGCGGCTTCCTACCCAGATTACACAGAAGACCTATGTTCTGTTTATTGAGAGCTGTCAGCCTGCCTCAATTTGCTATAAAATCCACTTCTTTTCTAGATGCTGGTTGGGAAATTCTACCCCGGATTATCAGCTTATGAGGTGCATGGCCAAGGCAGGTCGGGGAATGGTACCGCCACCTTATCTGGCTCTCCAGCTTGGCAATGCCCTGCTCAATTCCCTTTTCATTCTGAACGCAGAATTCAAGGCAGAGAAGATGCATTTCGTTCATCCCTGGCATAACTGTGTCTGTCTCCTGGACAAGTGCCAGTTGTAAATGGTTCCTACTTCCCTCCTGTTAATACTGAGTCTGCACGTATGCCTATCTGGGCCTTTGTTTAAATATTAAGGAGTACGTCCAGACAGTAAGCACACAGAAATGTAGACAAATGGCCAAGAAAAGGAGTGTGATTGATACGAAATAGAGTGGTGACTAAATATTCAGAACCAGAGAAATTACAAAGGTTCATTCAATTTTTTTTTCATCCATAGTTATTCAATGTAATGGGGGGTCCAGGGAGGCATATGATGCCCAGACATAGAACTAGTGTGGGCACCAGGCCAAATTGAAAACACAATATTGCTGAAAATTTTAAATATTTAGAACTAAATTACAATGAAAGCAATATATATCTACTATCTATACTATACACTATACATATACTATACATTATAGTTATGGCTGTGGTTATGGTTATATGACAATTTCTATCGGACAGATTGGCATCTCAGAAGTTCTCAGAGGAGCCCTAACCGATCTGGCTCAGTGGATAGAGAGTCAGCCTGCAGACTCAAGGGTCCCAGGTTTGATTCTGGTCAAGGGCATGTACCTTGGTTGCAGGCACATCCCCAGTAGGGAGTGTGCAGGAGGCAGCTGATTGATTTTTCTCTCTCATCGGTGTTTCTAACTCTCTATCCCTCTCCCTTCCTCTCTGTAAAAAATCAATAAAATATATATTTTTTAAAAAAGAAGTTCTCAGAGGAAAAGTTAAAGTCTTACATGTATATATTAGTAAAAAGTAAAGATGGAAATTAATAAAAATAGGTTTTAAGCTTAAAAAGAAAGTAGTAAACCCAGAGATATTATTGGAAAGTCAATAATAGAAGAGAAAAAATATAAATAAAATAAAATAAAATAGGGATTATTGACAAATCTAACATAATTATTTGAAATAATAGAAAGAAAAGATTGAAGGAAGGGAGAGAGGTCCATAGGGAAGGAAGAGAAGAAAGTAAGAGAGGGAGGGAGGGACTAGGGAGGGAGCAAAGAAGGAGGAAGGAAGGGAAGGAGGGAGGGAGGGAAGGGGGGAGAGAGGGAGGGAGGAAGGGAGGGAGGGAGAGAATGAGGGCAAAGTTAAAGAGTTTCCTTGTGTCCCAGACTAGGCTGATGCTACCAACCCTGAATTTTCCTACCACATCAAAGAACTGACCCCCTACCACTAGGACCAGCATCATTCCAGTCCTGGATTCTTTACCTCTAATTGGGACACCAAGAGGTCCATTGGAGGAGAACAGGATTAGGATTAGATACCTGAACATAACAGGCTCCTTCCTAACGGACGCATTGCCTCTGAATTGATTCAAAACTCTTTCACACTCATTTCTATAGCATCGTGTTTTCAACATTCACTCCCTGTTATGTGAGGCATGTGAGGCTTAAGGCAAACCTATTCTTCTGTCACAAAATTCTCTTCATCCTCTAATTGTCAATATATTCAAGCTCTGGGATGTGGAAACTATGTTGAATGTATAGCATCGAGCCACCTGATTATTTGATCATCACATCCTACCTCAGCCTGGTCTCTAAGTCTAGCATGCTGTATGCCTGGGAATGGCCCCATCACTCTCTCCTACCTGCCTGGCTGTGGCTGAGCATCCCAGCTGTAGTTGAATATCTGCTTATGAGGATAACGGTAAGAGATAAGTCTCACTCTGTGATCTAGGCCAGGTCAGGACACATCCCATGGTTACTTGAGCTGGATAAAAATTCATGAAGAAGTGGAGGGTTGAACCTTGAATGAAGCCAGGATCAAAGCCTGTATTTCAGGATTTCTTGCAGGTGTGTTTGATTGCTTTGTGCCCACGATCAGGAACTGTGAAACGTGGCTACCGATTTGTTTTCATTCTTTGTTTGGCTGTGTCTAATGATGTCAAAACAACCTGTCAGTTCAACACAAAGATGTTAGCTGGTTCATTGGAGATACTCACTTGCTGTTTGACATGGGGAGCCAGAAATACTGGGAGCTGGACCACCCTCTCCCTTCCCTGGACTCCCTCCAGCCACCTCTCCTGCAATTGCTGTTCTCTGTTACTTGTTTGCAAGTGGGAGAGGTAGCTCACTCTGCAACCTGTTCAAGCTTATATGATCTGCATTATCACTCACAATGAACCCTACTGCAGCTGAAGAATGAAACTCAATGTACTTGAATGTATCTATTGTTAAGTCTATGGCTGGATAAGGATAATGATTACAGTAATTATTAGATCATTTGCAATAATAGGAATTTGCTTGTTATCTTCACCTTTATCTTCAAAGCATTAGATCAACACTAAGTTGATCCTTTAAACACCCTCTGCTTGGCCGATTCACATCGGTCAACTGCTATACACGCTAATCTTAGAACACAGCCAGGGAAATACCTGCTTCCTGTAGCTACGTTCAGTCATGGCAGTCTTCTGAGGCTGTGGCTGCCCTGCATCTGCAGTCACCTTCCTTCCGGCATTCAGCTGACTGAATACCTACTTAGACCACCGCTGGGTGGTGAGAGATGCTAAAGGCTGCAAGGCACAGAGCTCAACAAACCACCTTCCAATGCGCACTCTGCAAGTAAAAGTAGCTTTCTGAGTGTGTCGCGTTTCATTTGGAACTTTGAATTATAGAGACCAGGGAGAACGTGGTCACGTGGACATGGAACAGGCCACACAGCTTCAGAAATAAAAGAGGCCTTAGTGCATGGGGGCCGTCCATCAGAGCAGGAGGAAATCTCGTGTCATTTTGTAAATTTTCTGCCTACAGTATGTGCACTATGGCTAGAGACACCAGACAGATTTTTAACTAGCTTCATTTGGAGTAATCAAAAGGGGGAAAGACATCTACCCTCCCATTCTATTTTTAAAATCTTGATTTACAAACTTTTAAGTAATAAAAGAGTTTAGTCTGACAGCCCTTCATCACATAGCTATGCAATATTATGAGAGATGGATGTCTGGCCAGGTGATAGTACCCAGCAACCAGGCTTTAAACATTGTTCTTCCCACAGGTACACATACCACATGGAACATTTTTTTTTTCTTAAGCTGAGTGACATTTTTCAACTGACAATTGTGTTTGATTTATTTGTACAACCTACATTGAAATGTTGGGCCCATTTCAAATTAAAAGTCCACTTTCTTCTTTTGTCTCTTCATTATAAGGAAACCTCCAAAGGGAAAATACTTTTTCTAGAGCTGGGTTGTGGTGGTGAGTGCAAAGGTCATGTGGCACCGCGCACTGTGGGGCGAGGCCCTGGCTCGGACTGTGACAGCTTGCTGAAAGAAAGGCTTTGAGTCAGACATGAATTTGGCGGTGATGAAATCTGTTAAGCATTTTATCTACCTTATCAGGAAACATCAGGTGAGTCTCCCCAGCAGCTGTCTCTCTCTCCTACCTCATTCCTGCAAGGAGGCAGGCAGCAGCTCGGTGCTGAGTCAGTTTCTAAGCACCTGGGGACAGTGAGAAGTCCCAGGGCATGGAGGCAGGAGGCCGGAGGGCCTGCTCAGGCTCCGGCACAAGCTTACTGGATGGCCCTAACCAAGACATTCCCCCTTTCTGAGCCTCCCTCAGTTCTCCATTTATAAAGCAAGAAGAAGAGTTCTGGCAAAGATGATATATTACGTTTACGTCTAGTACACTTTGTCAGCTTGAAACACACAGCAATGATAAATTAAATAGAAAAGGTGAAATCCAAAAAGACAGAGCTGGGCTCAGAAGTATAACAACCATCACCATGGACTGAAATAGAACTTAAATGCAAAGTAGTGAGCAGAGCTGAAGCCACAAGCCTTCTAGGTCATCATCCTAACCAAAGCACTGGTAGCCAAGAGCCCAGTTCCCATGGGGCAAAATGGACTAACCGTGCTCCATCCTCCGAACTGGGAGACGAAAGCTAGGTTCAGTACCTGCGGTCAGTGCTGGAGGGGGAATTCCCAACCATGACACAAAGGAAGCTATTGTTGATTCTACATAGGGCTTATGCTTATAGGAAACTGTGGTCATAGGGATGCAGGTGAATACAAAGACCAGACACAGAATCAAGTTACCCGCTGGCTCAGTGGCCAGACATGTCATTTCCACAAACTGCCACAGGGAAGAAGTGCTAACTTGTCATTAAAATGTGTGGCGCTGCTCTGCAGGTTCAGAAAAGCTATGAGATGACATCTATAAACTTTATATGATAAGAAGGACACACACAGATGGGAAAATGAGGAAAATAAACTTTCAAATCTATCTGAGACTAAATTTAAAATGCACAGATAAATATTACACGAAGAAAGGGAGTCAAACATCATTAAGAGTGTACAAGGGTATTCTCAGATGAAATTAACTAACTTTATGAGTCTGAAAAAATTTACAAAATAAACACGTGTAGTAACAACAAAGAGATAAAAGAATAATTTCTATAAAAATGAAACAAAAATTGGTAGAAAACAAACAAGAACAGGCATTTAAAATAGAGACATTAAAGTGACTAAAACACAAAATCTAGACTAAAACACAAAATCTAGACTAGACACAGTCAAAGAGGATTTAGTGAATTGGTAAAAAGTGCACAATATGTCCAAATTTGTGAGATTCACCTAAATCAGTGCATAGAAGAAAACATATAGCTTGAATGCTCATAGATAAATCTAAAAAAAGATCTAAAATCAATGGCCTATGGTTCCACTTTAAGAAGCAAAAAACATAAAAGCAAAGTAAATCCAGATTAGGTAGGTAGAAGAAATAAATACAGATAAAAAGCAAAAAAAAAGAATCAATTAAATTTAAAACAGAAAATAATTATTAAACTAAGAGAATCCAATTTATGTTCTTTGAAGAAAAAAATTCTACAAAATTAAGAAACACTGAGACTGATCAAGTAGGAAAGAATGAAGGGGAATACAAATTAACAGTATTGTGGATGAAAGATGGTATATCTATTGACCCTACAGATATTAAATGTATAATAAAATAATATGAAAAATTTATGTATGCCAACAAATTAAACATCTTGGTGAAATAGATGCATTTCTTTAAAATATAAATTGTCAAAATGGCACGAGATGAAAAATGTTCAAACAGCAATTTTATAAAGAAACTGTTTTTATCAAAACTCTTTCTCTAATAAAATACAAGATCCCAGTGATTTTACTGGTGAATTCTTTCAAACACTTAAGGAAGAAATAACACTAATTTTACACAAACTTTAAAAATAAACACAGGGGACCAAACATATCTCATATCATTTTATAATGCCAGCTTAATCCTAATGCCAAAACTTATAAGGACATTACAAAAAATACAATTATAAATTGATATTCCTCAAAAATATTAATGAAAAATACAAGCACATTAACTCTAGCAACTGTATACAACAATATAGTGTAATTCTGTTTCCAACCCTGACATCTTTCTCTAGAAATAGACTGAAAGAGTCAACAATCTATGAGATATCCCAACTCTCATACTACTTGAAATCCTCATGTTAGAACTTGAACTTCCAAATGGGAAAGGAAATTAACCTAGTCCCTCTATGAGATCATCAAGGACCTTTTCTTATCACTGTTCACTGTTCTATAGATTCAGTTTTATCCTAAGGCTGGTTCCCTTTGCCATAACAGGATGGCAACCAATACAATGCTCCTCATTCTCACCAATGGAAGTGAGAGACCGTATCTCCCTGCGTTTTTTTTTTTTTTTATGATCAAGGAAAGTTTTATCAAAATTCCCATAAAATACAGCCTCTTATATCTCACTAGAGGCCCGGTGCACAACATTTGTGCACTGTGGCACTAGAGGCCCAGTGCATGACATTTGTGCACTGTGGGGGGGCGGGGGTACCTCAGCCCAGCCTGTACCCTCTCATAGTCTGGGACCCCTTGGGGGATGTCCAACTACCAGCTTAGGACATCCCCCAAGGGGTCCTTAGCATTGCTGCAGAGGTGGGAGAGGCTCCCGCCACCGCCGCTGTGCTCACCAGCCATAAGCCTGGCTTCTGGCTGAGTGGCACTCCCCCTGTGGGAGCACACTGACCACCAGGGGGCAGCTTCATTGAATGTCTGCCCCCTGGTGGTCAGTACATGTCATAGAGACCGGTTGTTCCACAGTTAGGTTGATTTGCATATTAGCCTTTTATTATATAGGATTGCTTGTAAGTATGTTTCCAGCCCATTTATGAACCAATGCTTATCAATAGGGAACACCATGTGGTGATCAACTTAGACCTGAGTTCTCACATCCTTCTTTGGCAAGAGGAATAGGAATGACCTTGATGGGTTTAAATGTAATCAAGGGCTTAAACCTGGGGCTGGGAAGCCCCCAGTAGAGAAGGGACAGAATGATTGCTGGAGAGACCAGTAGTGACCATTGAGTGTTGCTGTCTACACCACAGGGAATGCCATCAAGCATTTGCGGGGCTGGTTAGGCTGCTGATGTGTCCTTTTCATTTTGTATTTTGGGATCCACTGGTCTCTTGCAAAGATCATTTTTAGTATCAATAAAGCTAGTTAAAAGCCAAAACACTGACCTATTTTTCCATTACAGGGAAGACCGCATGGCAGGAACATTTGGCGGGGAAGCTGCTGGTTCAGAGTCTGAGAGGAAATTCCAAATCCAGATCTTAGGGAAATGAGATGCCTCAGGATCTGTCAGATCCCCCAAGAAGTTGGGGGAACGTCCTGGCGACTTTTGTGCCCTCATTGCTCTTGGCTAATATCGGGGAATTCAGGTATTTGGAGAGCTGAGGAGGGAGATTTCATGGCAGGGACTAACTCAGCAGAATTACTTCTAAGAAAATGTGATCAGCTTTTTCTACTCTCAGAGTCCAGGCTACTGCGCGCTTTAAAACCTCTTGCTTCTGTGGTCCGATTAGATGGGAAGTACATTTTTTGTCTCAGATATTTATTTAAAAGTTTCATTTTCACTTAATAAATCCATAGCCATGGCATACATGGAAGGTTTACCCAAGTGGTAATTTATACTCATTGCAGAATTACTTTTGAAACTGTATGGGCTGCCTGTCACTGAGGGAAATTGTGGCCACTCAGTTTTTAGACTTATTGGCTGTTACAGATCTGGGAGTTGATATATATTTGAAATGTTTATGCCTTCTCCTTCTTGTTAATTATCGATCTAAACCTTTATGGAGCCTGAGACATTTGTGAACAAGGCTTTCATTAATCCCCAAGGCTGCTGAGGGGTCTGGGCAATGGAATTCCCAATTAAGATATGCAGAAAACTTGGGAACTAACAGCTAATTTCCAGGGTCACATCGTGGGTCAGTGATGGCCAAGCTTACAGAGTTTCTAACAGGGGTATAAGACATCCAATTTGCTCACCATAGATGACCCTTTAGTTGTACCTAGATCACTGTCAAGGCTGCCCCAGAAAAAAAAAAAGGGGGGGGGGGGGGGCATAGACACATCCATTCACAATCCTCCTGGAGCCTCCTTAAATGAGGGACACCTATCTTGTGTCTTGCTTCCACCCTTGCCTGAGTGTAATCTATCCTCCAGTGTGTTTATCCCCTTATTCTGAAGCAGGTATGGAAGACTTCCAGGCCACTAAATCTTATCTTATACTTCTCCTCTTCTCTTTCCTCCCACCGCCTCAGCACTCTAAGGCAATGGAAGGTCTTAAAAGTAGAAATTCTGGCTAGAATCTCAGAGAGTAGTCACCCACACATCCCAGTGGGAGGAGTCTAAGGGGAGGTGGTTCCTTCACTCTCCTTATTGGTGGGAGCCAGTGGAGGGTTTCAGGACCAGCCACAAGCCCTGCCATGGACAGGGTAGGCACAGGAGCTGCACCAGCCCACACCAGGCCCTTCCCTCCTTGGGTCCACAAAAGGATGAAGGAAGGAGGACATGCTGTTCTCTTCCCCCATGTTGTCTTCTTAAGGGACTTGAGAAGAGCCTCCACCTCCTTGCCTACTCCCAATAATTTTCTAAAAGGATTCCTTGCTCAAGAAAGCAATTGAAACTGTTTCCTTCTATATACAAGACTGTCTTCACCTGTCAAGCCTTCCAGAAATATTCTAGTGCCTCTGAATTCTGGCTCTGGCCTCGCTGGCATGTGTCTTACCTTTTGTTTCCTTGGAGGTCTTGATTTTGAAGTAAGAATACAGATTGATGGGAAATGGGGAAGCAGACATCAGATCCTGGAGGCCTCAAATGCTAAGGCAAAGATTCAGATGTTGCTTTGGGGGCTGTGTGGAGCCCTTTACCAAAGCGCCTGCTTCACCTTTTGGAGGTTGAGAGGAGCCTCTGCCTCCTTCCCTAATGGCCCAGAGGCACTGTGAACCCAGAGCATCCTACGCCTTGTGTGAGAACTAGAGGGTTCTCAGCTCTAGACCAGCCATCTCTTGCCGCTGGACACAGGAAAGGCCCCGAGAACTTTCCCTGCCCAAGCCCCTCATATGTAAGGAGGCTGAGGCCCACTGAGTCTACATGAAGCCTTCAGTCTTTCAATCACATGCTCCTGATTACAAATGCAAGAATGAGGGGGCCCAATGGGGTGCTCGCCTCCAGGAGGCCTGTGGTTTTATGTGTGTGAGCAAACACATTTTGTTTAAATAGACCTTCCTCCTGCCCCCACCCGGCCCCGCCTCCACCTCCGCCACCCCGTCTTTATTCATTGCTAACAGATGCTGCCCAGGCTGCAGCCAGACAAGAGCAGGAGCACACGGGCTCCCACGCGGGAGAAGCGGGAAAACTGATGAGCTGCCACAAAGCAGGGTGTATGGGGGCCTTGGCTTTGAATTTCAATCGCCCCTCTGGCTCCCCTCACCCCCCACTAAGCAGGCCTTCAGACAATTTCTGTTCTGTGTCCTTCACATCTGAGAACAGCCAGATGAAAGGAGGCCAGTGCGGGCTGCTTCGGAGTGGGTGCTCCTCTGACAACTGCAGTAGGACCAGGGACTGGTCCATGGCCTCCTCCCAAGGTACCAGCGGGATAGGAAAGAGAATGAGACTGAGAGCCCTGGCAGGAACAGCTCCCTCGTGCTCATGCCCAAATCCTCTGACAGGGAAAGTGTGCTCTGTCTCCAACCACCCTGAGCCAGACAGAGAGGCCAAGGCTGAGAAGGAGGCTGAGGAGGGGCACTAGAGCAAAACCCTCATGACCACAGCTCTCTCTTGAACCCCTTCACAACTGTCTGAACACCCTAACATTCTGACATTGCACCATGTCACATGAAAGATCCCCTGTAGTAACAAGCTTGCTAATTGTCCTGCTAGGTATAACCACCCCCCTAAACTCTGCCTGACTCCTGCCCATCCTCAGGGCCTAGGGAAGGGACGCCTCTCCTCTGAAGCCTACCCTGATCCCCAGTCCCAGGTGGTCATTGCTGCCTCTGAGCCCCAAGCCTGGACATGGCCCAGCATGGATCACTTACACATGAGAAATCTCGATGGGCTTGGTGTCAGAGACCTGAATTGGAATCCTGGCTCTGCTAGGCACATCAACTGTGTGACCCTCGCTATGTCCCACGGCCACATAAAAATGTGGCCTCCTGCCAAAACGGGTTTGGCTCAGTGGATAGAGCGTCGGCCTGTGGGCTGAAAGGTCCCAGGTTCAATTCCGGTCAAGGGCATGTACCTTGGTTGCGGGCACATCCCCAGTGGGGAGTGTGCAGGAGGCAGCTGGTCGATGTTTCTCTCTCATCGATGTTTCTAACTCTCCATCTCTCTCCTTTCCTCTCTGTGAAAACTCAATAAAATATATTTAAAAAAAAAATGTGGCCTCCTTACCTGAAAAATAAAAATGTTGGTGTCATTCCTGCCATATACACCATCACTATCATGGGATCAACTGAGAAGCCAGGTGCTAAAGGACTGTATCAATTGTACAAGGAAACTGAAAGTGTCATTGCTATGCATTTGCTGCTTCGTTATTATTACTCCAGTGTCATGACTATTAATACTGGATAGTGAAAGGAGGACCCTTATGAGGAAGTCCATTTCAATTACTCAATAATCTCCTCCAGAAAAATTAGTTTCATTTATCTTTTCCTTGAGGTCAGTTTCAACACAGAGTGGAGTGGGGACAGGAGATCCCTTAGCTGGAAAGTCAAGGAGACTGGGCCAATTTCTGCCTATCCATCCGCCCTAAGTGTACTGATCACTGGTCTGATCCGGGTGCTCTTATAACCCCTAGAGTTCCTGTGCTCTCAAAGTGGGCCAAGACCACCTTCCTGGATCTAACGTTATGTGCATGAAAGTTTACAAAGTGAATGTGCCAAGCAAAGACATGGAGGAAACTTAAAGCTGGGGGGAAAGGGTGAAGGGATTAAGCAAAACCAAACAAACAAACTCACAGACACAGACAACAGCATGGTTATTACCAGAGGGAAAAGGGGATGCGGAGGTAGGAGAGGGTACAGGGGGATAAATGATAACGGAAGGAGATTTGGCTTGAAGTGGCAAACATGCAATACAATATACAGATAACGTATTATAGAATTGTACACCTAAAACCTATATAATTTTATTAATCAATGTCATTCCAATAAATTCAATTTTTTTTAATTTAAAAAGTAAAAAATAAGTTCATATTACCGAGTAAAAGAAGCTAATCTGAAAGGGCTATATACTGTACGATTCCAACTATATGACTTTCAGAAAAGGCAAAAGTATGGAGACAGTGAAAAGATCAGTGATTTCCAGGGGTTGGGGTGGTAGGGATGAGTACACAGAGCACCGAAGACTATTAGGGCAGTGAGAATACCTTAAGGGTGGAGACAAGTCATTATACATATGTCCGAACTCACAGAATGTACAACGCCAAGAGTGAACTGGAACCTACACTATGAACTCTGGGTGATAATGACGTGCCCAATGTAGGTTCATCAGTTGTAACAAATGTGATTGGGGGATGCTGATAATGGGGGAGGCAATGCATGTGTGGGGGCAGGAGATAAATGGAAAAACTCTGTACCCTCCCCTCAACTTTGCTGTGAACCTAAAACTAACTTCTCTAAAATATTGTTTAAAAAGTCTTTAAAAAAGAGGGGGGCGGGGAATGTGTTCCTCATAACAGAAGCTCCGATGTGCTTCTCTGTGAATCCTGAAGGCTGAGTTAGCTGTTTGGCTTTTCATGAGACTGGGGACCACTTTCGAGGGTTCCTGAGGAAGAGACAAGGAGGACAGGAAATTAGCAGGGATGCTAAGGACCACAGGAAAGCACAGCAAGGGGCAATGGACAGGAGAAACACAGCACAGGGCATGTCCAGCTCAGCCGAGGGCCTGGATGGAGGCACAAGGCTTCTAAGTCAAGATTCTTGAAAATCTTTCTGGGACAAGGAGGACCATTTCCTGCGCTGTGGGCCAAGGCATTAACTACAAAGACAACCCCGATGTTTCAGGGAGCTGTTTGCTACACCAGATGCCAGAAATGGAGGGCCGAGCCTTCTGCATCGTTGGCCTCACTTCCTGGACAGTGCTTCACCAACTTTCTTCCTCATCACTCTGGCATCAGCATTGCTGTTTGTCCCTCCATGGGCGGATGCAAGAGCCACAGATGGACCTTAGGAAGGAAGTGGACTTGGGTCTGTCTTCCCTGTTAGCCTTCCTGCGAGCACTGTCCATATATTTACAGGTGTGCTTCCTGGCCCCTGTCCTGACCAGGGTTTTCTCACAGGTGCTCTGAGACACAGCTGTGTGGGGTGACCTGCAGGGACAGCCTACTATGAAGAGACCTGGGGAGAACCTGCAGCACAGGCTTCAATGCTCAGATGGTATTGCCCTGAAGTCATGGAGAAGAAGGAAGTTCTGTGTGCGCCACTGGGATGAGACACCCCAGAGTGCCTAGCCGCTGTGCTGCCTTCCGGCACAGTCTGGAGGCAGAATTCAGACTTTCCCATCGCTTGTTATGGCCCATGATGCCTCAAGGACACAAATGCGAATGGAAAGTCTTTGGTCTTCTCGAGAATTTAAAAACATCTGCCCTTTCAAATGCAGTTGCTGAGACATCCCGGCCAGGAGCCGCCCATGACCACGCTTCCACCAGCCCCAGCAGGCTGCCTGTCCCTAATCTGTGCTCCCACATCACCCATGTTGACCTCTGCCCCTATGTTTATTACACGGTATTGGAAAGTATGTGTTTACTTCTCTGGCTTCCTCAAAACCACAAGCTGCTAGATGTCAGGGGTCCCAAATGGGTGGCCAGTTTTGGTGACCTAACCTGTCTGTGTGACTGTGGGCAGTTAGCAAGCGCTCAGCAAATGTCTGGGGAATGAATGAATGAATAGCCTGTCTTTAAGGAGCCATGAAGACACAACAGAGGAAGAAAGGGGCAACTAGACTGCCAGAATCCTAGAGGTTTCAAGCCAAGAAAATAAGCAGTAATAACAAAATAAATGTATAGAAAATAGGTCGATACATACATACATAGATACATAGACAGATACATCCCATGTAATAAAAGGCTAATATATAAATAGACAAAACGGTGGAACGACCAGTCTCTATGTTGCACACTGACCACCAGGGGGCAGATGCTCAATGCAGGAGCTGCCCCCTGGTGGTCAGTGCACTCCCACAGGGGGAGCACCGCTCAGCCAGAAGCCCTGAACCAGGCTCACAGCTGGCGAGTCCAGCAGCAGTGGCAGGAGCCTCTCAGGCGGGCGGTTAAGGAGTGAGGGGTCCCGGACTGCAAGAGCCGCGGACTGCGAGAGGGATGTCTGCCTGCCAACTTGATCAGGCCTAAGCTGGCTGGCAGACATCCCCTGAGAAGTTCCAGACTGTAAGAGGGCACAGGCCAGGCTGAGGGACCTCTCGCCCCAGTGCTCAAAACTCGTGCACCCTGACCTCTAGTTAAATAATAGTCATTGCATGGACTATATGAGTCACTAATAATGTGCCAAGCATTTCATAGATATTATCTCATTTAATTCCCTACCCTATGAAGTCAGCAATACAACCCAGCTACTTCAACGTAGAAGTGCGGTCTTGAGAAGGAAATCTTCATCAGAGACACCTTCTTCAGACCTCCTGCCCTCGCCTGAAATGACTCCTGGTGTGACTGATGAATTCATGTTTCTGAGCATTTGGAGAAAGGGGAGGACAAGAGGCACTGCTGTTCCCTGCACGACCACCATGGACCAGGCAATGGGCTGGGTGCGCTACACACACCTTCTCACTGAAGCCCACAGAAATCTTGAGCAGATTGTATTATCATCGATAACACTTTCATAAATGAAGAGATCAAGGTGAGATAAAGTTGAAATGAGCCCAGGCCATACTCAAGTCCACAGAACCTGTTATATTAATTGGCACTCAATAAATATGCATTGAATTAAATGGAATGGAATGAAATTGAATATCCTTTCTTCATAAAGTCAAATTCTATTGGAGGGTGCCTCGTTTCCACAGCCCTGGCAGCCTGCCGCCTCAATCTCTCTGTAAAAGGCTGCAAGGAGCCCCAGGAGCCGTTTGGAGAAGCGAGAGCAAGAAGTGGTACCTCCTGAATTAATGAAAGTGTGTGGTGGTCATGGGTTTGGGTTGAGGCTGTGGCCTGTGGGCCACAAAATCTCACCAGCCTTGTAAAGGGAGAGGTACGTATGCAAAAAGCTTGCCAGTTGGACCACACAGGGCTCCCTCCTCCCCGAACACCTTAGGAAGGCAGTTCTGGTAGTAGCCAGAGTGGCCGTGAGCCAGCCTGGAGCAGTGTGCGCCCCCACCCTCAGAACTATTGGAATGCTCTTCATTATGTTTGACACAACTATCTATGGCACTTGGATGTCTGGGCCTCCAGCAGGGACCAGAGAGGAACAGGGTAATCATTTTAAATGACTGAAAATAATTTGCTTTAAAAAATGTATATATTGGGTGTCTCATCCTAGAAATATCTCTCAATGAGGGAACAACCATTTTGGATTCCTGCAGCTAGCTCGGAAACTAGCACTTAGAACATTTTCAGTTGGTGGCACCAAAAGTCTATGCAGTTTAATAGCTCCAGAATGGATATTTTAATTGGAACATGAGCTAGACATTCCAGTACATGAATCCTCCTGAGAACGCTGACGTCCCCTCCGGTCTTGTTGGTTTATAATCAACAAGAAAGTCAACCGGAGGCCCCACCCTTTGGACTGTTTTGCTTGTCTCTTGAATATGTCAAGACGTTAGGCCGGTTATTCCCATTCTCGTGGCTCAGACCATGAGACTTAACAAGCAGTGACTTTCCGAGCAGCGTAGCAAATGCTGGGGGAGGCAGACGCAGGAAAGAGGAGAGCTGAAGAGCTTGAAAGCAACTGCAGTCAAAATAGGTCACCCCTTTTGTTTCTGCAAAAAGTCCTTCCCTGCTACTGTTCCCCAGGCGCCAGGGTCCACTTCCCGCTTAGAAGCAAGCAACAGCTTGCAGCCAGCTTTTGTTGACACAAATTCCATGTTGCCTGGTGCTTTTGTTTGTTTCACACATAATTCACATTTTTCTATCCTACATGCATTTTTCATAGTCCATCCTGAAGCAATGTCCTGCCTCCCATCCGGGACTCCCCGTCTGGGGTCAAAGTCTCCGCAGATAACTGGGCTAAGGGTGTTGATGGAACACTCAGTGGGGTGGAGCTGACATATTAGGAACTAAATTCCTGCAGCACAGAGATTAAAAGTCATCTTGGATCAGATCCTAAATCAAACACAAAAACGAGCCATCGCTCAGGTAGCCGCCCAGGCTGAAGGACACAACAAGGGTCAAATGTGCTTATTCCTATTCTTTCCAAAAGACTTTTACACAGAGTTAAGGGGGGAAAGGAGGAAAGTGCCCCTTTTGGATGAGTCTTAGGGGGTCAAGGGACAGGGAGCAAGAATAGGGGACACGTTGGGTATCATCTGTGAGACCAATGGCATCTGTAAGATAAGTGACTTGTCACAACTCCTAAAGGTGACAATCACCTTCCTATCTCCCAGCCCCAGGACATTTGAAAGGAGCTTTTAAACATGGCTTTTTTACTTACAGCGGATTCCATGGTAGACTTTGTGGAAGCTTTCAAAGTCCTAACTAGAAAACAACATCGGAAGCCACTCATTGCAACTCCCTGCATAAGGCAGGACTCTGCTCCCCAGCACCTCCCACAGCATAGCCCCCCTAGCAGGGCAGGATGCGCACTGTCCCACAGGCTGCCTGTTTCCTTATTCCACACACCTCTCTGATCAAGGTCCTCCTTCCACTGAGATCAAGCATAAGACCCTCCATCTTCCACCAATGGGTGTAAATCCTGCTTCAAAGTCACAATGAATAAATCCCTTCCTTTAACCATGGCTGGAGCATGTGATGGTTGTCGGCATGGGTTTTGCCATCATTCTGTCCCGAGTTCAAATCCCACTTAAATTCTCCAACCCTCAATTCATCTGACATGAGAACAATGGTGGGATCCATCCCATCAGTCAGGTTTGCCTTTAGGTGCCATAATGGTGGCCGGACCACTTGGCAGAGAAGGAGCACTTGATGCTTTGTCCTGGCTTTGCCGTGGTAGGTTGTGTGGCTCATATAATTCACTTAACCTTCCCACAACTCACTCCTGCCTTTCCTAAAATGTCGCTTGTCCTGCCTATTAGTGTCTAGACCAGCCATGGGCAAACTACGGCCTGCGGGCCGGATCCGGCCCGTTTGAAAAGAATAAAACTAAAAAAAAAAAAAAAAAAGACCGTATCCTTTTACGTAATGATGTTTACTTTGAATTTATATTAGTTCACACAAACACTCCATCCATGCTTTTGTTCCGGCCCTCCGGTCCAGTTTAAGAACCCATTGTGGCCCTCGAGTCAAAAAGTTTGCCCATCCCTGGTCTAGGTGCTGCTGTGGAGATCACATGCAAACATGTGACTTGCACATCGGGGTGCCCATGGGTCTATGGCACAGCCCCACTACAGGCCTAGGCAAACGTGTAGTGCTCAATAAAAGCCTATCGATTAAGTTTCCTGTGCTTTCTGAGTGCAAGATGAGGAATTGTGGGTTGAGAAGGGAAGAGACTTATTAGAGGGTGTTTATAATTTGGCAGGCTGTCTGGAAGGATCAAGTCCACAGAGAGCAGAAGCTGTGTGCTTGGGCTGCAAGAGAAAGATCTGGGAGACAGGGGAGGATTTAGGTGCCACCTGTTGTAAAAGAACCAGAGGAACAGGAGTGATGAAAAAAGCAGATCCCTGGGCTCCGGAAGGTGCTTTGTGGTTGTCTCCATCGTGCTGATCAAAGGAGCTCCGAGGAGAGGTTCGTAAAGAAGAGCCTGATGTGCTGAAGGGCTGGTGGGCAGACAGGGCTGGGGCGAGGGCACAGGCGTGAACCCAGCCAGGAGGCTTCTCGGCGGAGGGAGTGTCAGCGGAAGCCCCAGCGCTGCAGTGTTTAGGAAAAACAAGGCAGGTTGTCCCAGGAGAGGATACAGCGCTTTATAGTCAGCTCCTTTAATTCTCTCCCATTCCCCACACCTCATGCCTCTCTCAAGAACAACCTCAAATGTAACCTTTCCCAAAAGGCTTTCCCTCAACTCTGGAGCTCCAATGAATCTAACCATTTCTAAAATTTCTGTAAGAATTTTGGTCTATGGTACACTGTAGTGACGAGTATAAAAATGTCACTTTCAGACAATATATCTATCTCTATCTTAAAACTAGAAGCCTGTTGCACGAAGATTTGCGCAATAGGCCTTCCTTCCCCTGGCTGCCAGCACCAGTTTTCCTCTGGCACCAGGGACCCAGGCTTTTGGTCCGGCCGCAGCGGAGAGGCCAAGCCTCTTCAGTCCTCAGTCTTCAGTCTTTGCTCCGTCCCTGCATATGCAAATTAACCGCCACCTTTGTTGGTTAATTTGCATACTCATCCTGATTGGCTGGTGGGAGTAGCGGAGTGGCACCAATTTGCATGTTTCTCTTTTATTAGTGTAGATAAGGTTATTTAACATTTTACAGGTAAAATATATCATGGTCCCCACTCAGCCACCTAGCATCCCCCTGGAACAGACATCAAATTATGTAAAAGGGATTTCTAGCTCATCTGTTCTTGCTTTGAACTCCTGAGCTCCTTACTTGCTCCTCCACTCTTAGTCCTGCTTATGTGTCCGAAATAACCAATGGCCAGTTTCCTTTACATGGCCATGACTTTCCTCCATCCACTCTTGTTCTTCCCTGCTTTCCCTGATCATAGTCCCTTCCTCTGCCCTTACACTGCCTCATGGAAAGTCTCAGAAAGACACCAAACATCTGCAATGACATGACATGCTACCAAAGGAGGAATGGAGACCCAGCTCTGTGCCCCTTCTTTAATTTCCCTCGTTGCTTACAGCAGACCCATCCATAAACTAGTCATTTACAAAAGGCTGGTAAGTTTCATTTGTCTTTGAAGGAAGTGACAAAATAGCCAGTGAAAGGAGCAGGGTAGTGTGAGAGGATTGGTGCCAGAAATGAGCTGTCCACGGATTCCCCTGTTACAATATGGATCTTGCACACAGGATCTTGTGCTCAGTGAATATCTGTTGAATAAAATCTAGAGACCCAAGGCAGAAGGGATAAACATGAAACATCCCAAGTGGAAAAGTGGGTAAGGAAAAACTAAGAAAAGGAGCAGTTGCTGTCAATGAAAAAGTACTACATTATATGGAGCCCCGCCCTTAAATATTGGCCTATACACCACCTTTCCACCTTCCCTTTACCTACCCCCATGGGAACTTTTCCATAACAACTGACCCCAACCTGTTGAAAACTCATTTTGCTTGAGTTCAGTTATGTGTTGGCATTGGAAGACTCCTAACCAAAGAGATGGAGGACTCATCTGTTTATCACACTAGGGACTGGAATGGAAGAACAGCCAAGGACAGGAGGACACACTGGGCAGTGGATAAGCCCAAAAGCTACAGCCATTCTGAGAAGCCAAGTGCCCTACTTACCTTTCGCCATCACTGTGTGTACATTCCCAACCCCAATAGGCCACTTTCAAATCTGTTCTTTCCCCACTTGTGTGCAGGTAGCCCATATGGATCTCACATATAAACGCCAAGTTCAGGTTTTTATTCTTTGTCATAACAATTGTTCATTAAGTGCCTTCAATGTGCCTTGCATAGAGCTAAATGCTTTCTCATATTTTATGTCATTTAGCCATTATCTCAATTACTTTAAAATTACTACTTTTATCACTATTTTACTACTGAGGAAATTTAAATGCAGAGAAGTTAAGTCACTTATCCAAAGTCACACAGCTAATAATAAAGTTAGATTGGAATTCATATTTTTTGAAGCAAAGATCAGAGTTTTTTGCATAGTACCACACTTGCCTTTAACAAGTATATAATACTTATAAATTTCTACTTAAGAATAATACTCATAAATTTCATGGAAGGGAAGATGTATCATTTCATACATTAAATTTATTAATATAACTGCCATTGTTTTAATGTTTAATATAAATATGGAACTTTACTGTTGTTTCCATTTTTTAATTTTGCAATTGTCCACCTGTCCTAGCAACATTTCTAACATATTTTTAGGCACCTACACTAAGATACTTCTCATGTTTTCCATCTAATTTGCACTCTTTCTTCCACAGCCCTACTATTTCCTTCTCAAACTTTACCCACAGGACAGATCTGCAGCCTCAGTGGTGGTAATCCACACATATTAGGGGTTGAGTGGGATACGGTGTCTTTTACATCCTAAATTACACTAACTTGAGACTTAGTAAAAAAGGAGCCATGGGTATAACCAACACTCACCATCTTGGGAAAGGGCAGTGTCCAGGGAGCTGAGATGGGAGATTATGCAGGTGGAATGAGTGGATCTCTACTTCAATCAGTTTTGACATAAATCTGGAAATAAGTGGCTATTCCCTGGCCCAATTATCTGGCCTACAACCTAGTGGGTTTTGGATATGTGCAGTTTGGGCTAAAAAAAAAACCCAAAGTGTCCAATAAAAACAAGAGCTTAAAATGGGAGACATTGACACAAAGTGGTGTGAAAACAAGCTCTGTTCCAACAAAGACGCTGGTAGAACTCCCCCTTCTGCAGCACTGAGGAGAAGTGATGACATATTCGATCTCACATGAAATTTGTGAAAACAGAGGTTTGTGCAGAGGGTGAAAACATATTATTTGGTGTCCTTTTCCAGCAGCAAAGGCTAGCATTTGACAACAGGTGGACACTAGAAGCTAGAGAGGGCAGCAGGAGAGGGCAGCCGTCCTAGGAGGAGAGCTCGGGTTCCTCTGCGTGTTCACACCACAAGTTTCTGAAGGCCAGCTTACTCTTCTACACTCTTGCTGCCTGTTGTGAATTAAGTTTGAAATACCTTCTCCTGACATGTGGCATTTCACCTTGGTGCTCTTTCTCCAGAGAAAAGTCTTGCCCATCTGTTTTCAGGAAACTTGGCATCAGAATCTGATTTCTCTTGGAAATTTTAGGATAGGGCTGGTCATCAAAGCACATTAATCCTAACTAAACCTGCATCTGGACACATGCATGGAGTGCCCACTGTCGGGGGTGCAAGTTCACTCCACTGCTCCGTGCTCCTTCTCCTACATATGCCAAGCTCCCCAACTCGCTGCTGGGATGAGGTCCCTGGGCCTGTTTGCATATCTTAGCCTGCTCAGGCTCCTGTTTAGCATTTGTTTTTCTTGGCATTTCAAAGCATTATGTCCATTTTTATTATACCCTTGACAGACCAAATCCTAGACCCAGCAGACCACAATGAAACAAATACTTAAAATTTATAGAAGAAGAAACAGCATGGTACTGGTATAAAAACAGACATATAGATCAATGGAACAGAATTGACAGCCCATAAATAAACCCATGCATATATGGTCCACGAATATTAGACAAGGGAGATAAGAACATACAATGGGATAAAGCCAGTCTGTTCAATAAATGGTGTTGGGAAAATTGGACAGATACATGCAAAAAAATGAAATTAGACCACCTTCTTATACCATACACAAGAACAAACTCAAAATGAATTATAGACTTAACTGTAAGACTCAAAACCATAAAAATCCTAGAAGAAAACATAGGCAGTAAAATCTCAGACATTTCTCACAGCAATATTATTTCTGACATATCATCTTGGTCAATAGAAACAAAAGAAAAATAAACAAATGGGACTGCATCAAACTAAAAAGTTTTTGCACAGCAAAGGACACCATCAACAAAGTGAAAAGACAACCCAACCAATGGGAGAACATATTTGCCAATGGTAAGGGATTAATATCTAAAATTTGTAAAGGCCTTATACAATTCAACATCAAAAACACAATTTAATTTTAAAGTGGGCAAAGAACCTGATTGGATACTTCTCAGAAAAAGGACATGCAGGTATCTAAAAGAAATATAAAAAGATGCTCCATAAAAAAGTGCTCAATGTCACTAACCATTAGAAAGATGCAAATTAAAACCACAATGAGATATTACCTCACACTTGTCAGAATAGCTATCATCAATAAGTCAACAAACAACAAGTGCTGGTGAGGATGTGGAGAAAATGGAACCCTCATTCACTGTTGGTGGGAATGCCTGATACCAGAGTTGTGTTATTTAGTGTCACCAGAAGAAATGCACTTACTTTATTAGAGAATTGCTGCTCAGGAACACAGGCCGTTTGCTTGGGAAGCATCCAGATGGTGTGGACCATCTGGAAAGAGAGAGAGAAATGGCCAAAAACCATAATGGTAGAAACACAAGTCTAACTTAATTTGAAAGGAAAGATTTTCAACCCTCCAGAGAATGACTGGTTTTAGATTCTGGGTTCTGTTTCAGGGAGGCAGTTTTGTTTTCTTACTGCCTTTCTTCTATTCCATGGAGGGCAGTTCCATTTCAGAGAGAATAGTAGTTAAGGTTGATTTTCTGCATGGTAAGGGATTTGCGTGCCACCTCATCACCAAGGTATTTATCTTCCTGAGTAAAGTAAAAAATAAAATGATACTAAGGTACACTTGCCAAAGAAAGCTTAAAAATCCAAATGAAGGTCAGTCATACATGGCTGCTGTAATCCACAGGTTTCTCTCAATTCCAGAGGAGGGGGGGGGGGGGGGCAGAGAGAGAAAAAGGTAAATTTTCACATTCCCAAACATAGGCTTTTAAAATTAGTTCAGGGAATCATCAGTATAATATGGAGAAGTTAATTTTAGTACTGTTAAGTTCATTTTCTTGCTAATATTCATAACATCCTCCTTCCCTTTGTTTTTCTCAGGTTTACCTATTGGTCTACTGCTACTTCATTTTTCCAGATTAATAGTGCTCACAAAAAATAGCATTAACGATCACTTTAAATAACAAGCTTGGCCACCAGATTCTGAATCAAACAGCCCATGTGTGCACGCTCACTCAGTTCTTCAACCTGAAGGCACAGGTATGAATGGAGGATTCATGAACACTGACAGAATTAAGAAAGCTGCTGAGGTGGTTTCCTTGGCTCCACCAAAGTCTGAGGTTAATTTTGGGGCAAGAATTGCATCTTTAGAAAACAGTAGGTTGGCTACAGAAAGAATGAACTTGCCATTGCTTTGGAAGCTTTCTTGAGTGGTGGACTAATATGGCACATCACAGAATTAAGAACAGAGGGGGCTAGCAGAGGTGAGGAAACCAGTCCCAGCGGCCAGTGTGGTGAAAGGCACCAGTGTAAACAAGGCCCCATGATGGCTATTTGCAGAATGACTTTGTTCATTCTCATTCATATATTTATTCTCATTCTCACTCTCTCTCTCTCTCTCTCTCTCTCTCAGCCTCCAGTTGGGTCAGGAGCCTACTGGAGGCGACCAATCTCTCTCTCTCTCTCTCTCTCTCTCTCTCTCTCTCTCTCTCTTCCTTCTTCCCTCCCTCCCTCTCAGAAACCACTCAGATATAGACAGGGGAAGCCAACTGGATGAAAGAGCAGTGGGGGAAAGTTGGTGACAGGCTATGATGCAAATGGACTTGGTGAAAAATCATTGTGTCCTAGTTTTAAAGCCTGGCTATTTCTAGTATGTGGAAATTTTTATAACTCCAATGTGCAACCAAGAAGCAGGTCTGCAGGGAACCTTGTCTTAGTAATAGCTGCTAAGGAACAGGTCAATGAAAATTAGAATAAAAATGGTGTAGCTTCAAGGGCAACGTCATGGGGAGCATTGTCACTCATATATATAATTGATTTCAGAGAGGAAGGGAGAGAGAAATAGAAACATCAATGATGAGAGAGAATCATTGATCGTCTGCCTCCTGCACGCCACTTACTAGGGATCAAGCCCACAGCCCGGGCATGTGCCCTGACTGGGAATCAAACCATGACCTTCTGGTTCACAGGTCATCGCTCAACCACTGAGCCACTCCAGTCAGGCAGCACTGCCACTCTTGACGTTTCCGCCAGTCAGATGTAACAATAGCAACAACAAACAGTAAATTAGACAGATAAATAATAGTGTAAGATGGCCATTCCTTTGGTCTGAAATTTTATTCTTCCAATACATTTTTGGGTGTAAATAATCATATATATATACATAATATTTTACATATATACAGAGAGAGAATAAGGGGAATACAGGATGATTGGCATTTGGTATTAATTTTCCTTCCTATTACAATGAAAAAATTGCTAATTTCTAATGCTTATGTGCACTCACCACACTATTCTATTTCAATGTTTACTTGCTCATGAAATTTAAAAGTCATATCACCACTGATTCATGGAGCACCTAGTGTTTTAAATAACAAGAGGTAGGCACTATGGTAGATCACAAAATGGCTAAAATTCTCCACCATCTCTCCACCCATGTCACTCTGACTTTGCAAATCCTCCCACGAAGGGGCAGAGGCGAGTTCCCCTCCCTGTGAATCCGCTTGGTTTTGTGACTTGGCAATGGAATGCCATGGACATAATGGCACCATTTCTAAGTCTAGGCCTCGAGAGACCTTGATCACTTCCACTCTGTTTCTTGGAACCTGCAATCACCACATGAGCAAGTCCAGGCTAGCCTGCAGGAGAAGAGAAACCGTGTGCCCAGATGTCCCCATCGCCCCAACAACCAACAGCATGCACACTAGTCAGCCGAGTCCAAATTGTCAACCCACAGAGGCCAGAGTTAAATAAATGGCTGTTACTTTACTACACTGGATTGCCTGATACAGTCACATCTACAGGCATTGCACAGAAATTTGAACAGATATTAGAAAACCTTGTCACTCAACAAAGCTCTGAAACCAATCGTGGAATAATTTCGTGACATAGCTTTTATCTAAAAGGTAGCTTTGCAATCATCTTTTCTGATCTTATTTTAAAACTGAAGAGATTTAGGTACATAGCTATTGTGAGAGTCATGCAAGATCACACATCTGATTATTGGTAGAAATAAGCTAGAAACCTAGAACAACAGAACTGTTTCTCTTTATGCCCTGAGTGCACTGAAATTACCTTAGTTTGCCTATTTCATAGTGATTCAGTGCTAATTTTTTAACACTATGAGTTACAACATCAATTACCTCTGTCCAATAAATGAGACTCGATTTTTTTTTTTTTGATGATCCAATTAAAGGAACAGAAATCTCACTCCTCACAGGCCACAATAACCCCATTTTAAATTAGAAGTATTTTCAATGCTTCAATTGTCAATCTACACAATTAGCTAGGAGTTGGGAGACCTCTATCAGCAAACATGGGTCCTTGTCCTGTCTATGCTGGTTACTGGCCCTTGGACAACTTTCTTTCCTACTCTGCCCCTCAGATTCCTCACTTATGAGGTCAGGACTCGGTGAACTTTACAATCCGCACCATTCCAACAGCACCTAAGCCCTTGATCTGGTCGCTCAATGCTTGGAAACAAGGCCCAACAGAGAAATGCATCAAACCCTCTGGAGACTGAAAGCCTGGTGTCTACTTTAGTAGAGTGTAGCCTGTTGCTTTTCCAAAATCCAAACAATAGAAAATTTGTTTTACAGGTGTTATTGTTACGGGTTATTGTAGGTTAGTCTTATAAAAATAAGAGTTCTACTGTGTCTTCTTTCCTCTGAGGTTGCTTTTCTGCACATCGACTGTGCTTTTCCGCAGTCATTAAATATATTCTGTGACTTGAGTTAAAGTGCATTTAAGGGTCCACATGAAAATAAAAGCAGGCACGTTGCAACCTCTGTTGTGATATTTATCACTGATGGTGCTCACATGACTGCAGAGCTCCATAAAACCGGAGGGGTCACCTTCGCTTAATGGCGGCCTTCCCTTTCACTCACCAGCCACTTCTTATTGCAAACAGCTGCTTGGAAACAAAAAAAGCATTTGCTATTTCCAAGGGACACTGCTGGCTTTCCAAGTACTTCGCTCATTTTATATAACAAATGTTTAAGTTTAATCGAATTTCTAATTCTAAAAATGAGCCAGTCTTGCATTTTGAATCACTAGCTCATGAGATCTGTGCATTGAAAATAGTACAAAAGGAATCGAATTCAAGAGCCAAACATTTTTTTTAAAGTGAAGTGTGTGGCTCCTCTAGCTTCAGCTCTGTCCTGCAATGTTGGCCCCCCCTTGAACCATGGGGCTTCTGCCCAGGCAGCGATTAGAAGGGGACAGACCAACTCAGCACGTAAGAAGGCTTCCTTGAGTTCTGATAGAAAGCTCATTCTAAATAAGCCAGTAAAACTGCATCAGCACCAAAGTAAGGGAGGAAAACAAGCGTCATATAAACTTTATTAGCACTCTTTACTATGAAATAAACTAGGCTTACACTTCTTTTGGAGGGGAAAATGATGAACACAAAAATGGTACCGTATTTTTACTTACTAACGTGCACTTGTAAAAGGCACGGCATGCTGTTTTACAGGCAGTAGCATATAAAATACTTTTTCCAGATGTGGATTCATAATTCTCCAAAGACTATAATAGTTATCATAAGATTTATGAAGGATAATTTATTAATCACATTTTTTTTTCCTTTTAGAAAATCTGTTTGGTAAGATGAAAGAGAACTTTAAAATGTCATTTTAACCAAATGTAGATGGCATAATATCAAGTTACTCCTTTTGTTCAAATTATTTTTAATGACTTTATTTGTTTTATTGCCTCCACAAGCCAGTACCAACTTGGTGGTAATGATCTATTCAGGAAATCTCTGAAGATTTTTAAAGTACAATAGCATGGAGCTATTTTAAAAATTAAATGAACTGAACTGTGTGAGTTGATTAGTGTTCATTTATTTGAGGAATGTGGGAGCTACCAAAGCTTATTTTTTATAAATTTGGAGGAGACAAATCTTGTGAAAACTGTAGCTCCCTGAACATTCACGTAGCTTCCTCAACCGAAATTTCGAAGCCCACGTGTATCTGAAGTGCTACAAGTAACACATTGTTAAATAAAACACACATTTCCAGCACGGATTCCTTTAATCTGGCTTAGATTATTAAAAACACAGCTGTGTTAAACCCATACTGAGTGCCTGAGTCACATGACAGTAAAAAGAAGTCCAAGTGACCTTCTTTTTTCATCATTTTATTTGAAGTAGGTTTTGTCTAAAGCTTAACAATGCCAAAGAAGAAAAGATAATTCTACAGTTCAAGGGACTCATCAAACCTAAGGTCCCTGACCTCTTACCCCCAGCCCCTCCCCTCCCATCCGCTGCTCCCCTGGCAGAGGCCTTTGCAGCAGGCAACGGAGAGAGATCGTTACTGAGGGAAGAGTTAGCAGCCATAACCTTTTCCACCCTGACTCGTACAATAGCCATCAGGGTCTCCTCAGCTCTCAAATTACACTTTCTTAACAAAGTTACTGCAAGGATTAAAATAAAATGATGCATGTAAGACATCTACAGCCTGGCACATAGTTGGCACTGGACAAATAACAGCTATTATACTTACCGTGTGTGCAAGCGTGTGAGAAGTGTATTTACTTGAAAGAACAATGTGGTCAAGTGATATTTATTAATAGATTTAAAAAGTTATAAAATTATTAGGAAACAGAAAACACGCTGAGTAACTACCATGTGTAGTCCGCTATTTGAATGGATTTGTAAGGGACAACAAAACGTATGAGAGGGGATCTATGTTCCAAAGTGTTTAGAAACTATGGGAGATCTTGGATACAAGTGTTGAAACTTTCAGCAGCATTTTACAGAGGTGAAATATGAGACCATGAGATTAGACATTGACGTGGGGTGGAAGGGGCAGTTTCCACATGAAAGGTATGGGCAGACTCCTGAAAGCCCAGAAAAGGTTGAGAACAGATAAAGAGGCTATGAAGACTGTATGCAAGGTGGGCTTAAGCAGGTGGGGAGTCCAGGGGAAGGGAAATCAGGAGCATCTCATATTTGAACTGACCAGGTAATTTGTGCGGCTGAGCAGGTTGAGGAATGAGGCCCTGATGCCAGAAGAATGGATCTGACAAATTGAGAACCAGGCCCAGTTCCTGTGTGAAGACACAGGGCCTCTCCCAAACCCTCTAAAAGGCTGAGGGAAGGCTAAGGTAAGCATCAACCTCAGTTCCTGAGAGAAAATGTTCTACCTCTGATGGAATTAGCGCCTCGATGGGACATGGCCCAGACCGTGGCTGTTTTCCATGAGCAAGGAGACCAGCCCTGGGCAGGCTGCACAGAGCAGCCTTTCAAGAACATGGCCCCCCAGCCCACACTTCATGCACGCACCCCTGCAACCGGCTCTGAACTCCTGGCAATTCTCTATCCATCCACCTGACGCCACAGCACTGAGCGCCTTGAGGACAGGAGCTATTTTCTGTTTCCCCCTCATTGTGGACAGAGTCCATAGCTTGGAAATGTCTGCTGAATTGCCTGTCTTGGCTGAAAGGCTAGAGGTAATGGCAACTGTCAAAAAAAGAGTGTTTACATGATTCTCATCTGCACAGCAAGTGCTACATGGAAAGACGAAAACAAGGAGGTAGAGAAGGAATCCTAGAGTCCACTCGGGACACTGAGTTGAAGAATTACCCCACATCTACGAGCGTAATAACCTGGGAATGCTCTCTCTAGGGATGCTTTTAAACTAGTAGCCTCCTGGCCATGGTGACCTACTCAATAGTAAACCAGGCTCCATCTAGATTCCTTTTCTTCCAGAAGAGGTACCAGACAGGACCAGGCCATGAGCAAGAGGCAAACGTTGAGTGCCCCACCCAGGAGTCCTGTGCCCTGAGAGCATACAGACACCTGGTCTCTGCCTGAGCCTTAGAGCTCACCCAGCAGGAGATAATGCAGCCTCCTTGGACATGGGGAATTACGCTCTCCTACTGAGTCAGCTGTCCCTGGGAAGCAAATGAGTGTTCTATCCACAAGAGACAACAGACCCCACCTTGCCAGCATGGGGAAGCTCTACCCAGGTCTACTGTTTTAGTCACCTGGTCAGTGTCCTACTCACCTGGAAGCCACTATCCAAAGTCTGGGAGAGATACCCCAGAGTGAACTCAACATCTCTTCTAAGCCCTGGCTACTCTTCTCGGTAAATGCTTCTTAGCTGAAACCGTGAACATAGACCAGTGGTTGACACATGTGCACAACAACAGAGGAGCCATGTGGGTAGCAGGATAGCAAGCCTCACAGGATAAGTCAAAAATACACCACCTTTGTAGTCAGTCCAATCCCAGGACCAAACTTTATGGCCCAGAAAATACGCATCATAGAATTTCATAGAAAACAGAGAAAGTAGAGTGGGTAGATCTGCTCTGAAGAGGTGCATGCCAGCCTTTTCCAGAGTGAAATAGTCAAGGAAGAGAACCACGGGGCATGTGCTAAGTTGGGGCCAGATTATGGCAGGCCTTGAATGGCTGCCAGAGGAGTTTACACTAGGCGATGGGTATAGATTGTTATTAGAGAAATCACCAGCATATACATTTACCTTCCTTTCTCCAGCTCCTCTGTAACTATTTCTTCAGGGAAACAATAGCTCACACATATAAAATGTCTCAGGCAGTATTCTTAGTGCTTTGCCTAAGTACCTCAATTATGGCTCACGACCACCCTAGGATTTATATGCTATTTTTGTCCCCACTGTTACTAGCCAAAGCACCATGAAGTGGACAGATACCCTGGTAGGAAAGTTTGAGTCCCAAAGGGTGCTTTGTCTTCTAATAGGCACATGTTTTTCAGGGCCCAGAGTCCATATAAAAAGCAAAGTCGCAGTATATCTCTGTTGAAGTCCAGAGAGTCCGTGGAGTTTGAGAGACTAAGCGGCATTTACCTCATTAGTCTGCAAATAATACTGTATATTCTCTTCGCCAGCTCAGAGAACAGAAGTCAGAGCAAAGGTGGAAGCTCGGGGCATAAATTCACCATCTGCGAGGAAATGTAATCAGATCCGAGGAGTTTCCACTTTGAAGTCTTCCTGAATCTGTGTGGGTTACAGGTCTGAACATATCACCAGCTTTGACAGGTGGCTTTATTTTTCATTTCAAAGAGGGCGAAAGAAAGGCAAGGAAACCAAGCACAGTGGAGGTTTGAACGTCCCCCTGCGTGCTCACAGAGGCGCTTCTCTAAGTTCAGGTCACACACTCAGAGGAGCAAAAGCAGTTGGGCTTTGGTGCATCCCAGACTTTGCCCCCAGCAGGCCTGGCACTGTGAGCACTTCCTCTCTCTAGCTCAAGGTGCCACCCTTCCCCACTCCTGGGCTAACTACACATGTAGCCAGTGCTTCAGGCAGTGCCCGGGGGCTGGGCTCCTACCAGGCAAAGAGAAGAGTAGCACTGGTCTTGGCATCATGGAATGACAGTATTCCTAAAGGCTGAAAGCTGCTGCTCCTTAAAAGCATTTAGCCTGCTAGTTAACACTGCTAGTTATAACACTGAGCCTGTCTAAGCAATACCTTTAACACCCTGCGCACAGCAGGACAGAGAGAGGTGAGTATGGCCAATAGGTCACCCTGGGTATGTGGCCATTGACATATAATTTAAATCCCACCTACTCCAAAAGGATTACCTGCTATTGATTCATAAAGATGCAGCAAAGTAGAGCCTGGGTGTTACCCAGTGCAAATTCAAAGGCAAGCATGTCACAGCCGGCCAGGGACCTACAGCATTAGGTCCCCAGGAAGCCCAGGGAAAGGTCAATGCTGACAATCACTGCCTCCCACAGCAGGAGAACCCCTCGGCCTGCGGGGAATGAGGGACACCCCTCCAGGAGGCAGGGCTGTGGGTTGGGGAGGAGCTTTCTTCAGGAGGAATGGGTCTGGTGTAGGAGATCAGATCAGGAGCTCGGCCATGTAGGGAAGGTGACACTCAAACTGTCTTCCAGCCCATCTCTCTGTGCCAGTCCTGGGGTCCTTGTGAGAGGGACTGAGAGAGGGGGTGTCTGCCAATACCTGTATGGTAGAGCTCCCAACTGAGACTCAGGGCATTTGCAGCATACCCCACGGATGTCCTGGGCTGAGTGCTGGAGGGCAGGCTTTGGCTTATTTTTGTTTGTTTGTTTTTTAATTTCTTTATTGATTATGGTATTACATATGTGTCCTTATCTGCCCATTGCCCCCCAAACCTCCACTCATGCCCTCACCCCCCTGTTGTCTGTGTCCATTGGTTAGGCTTATCTGCATGCATACAAGTCCTTTGGTTGATCTCTCACCCTTACCCCTCCCCTCCCCTGCCTTCCCTCTGAGGTTTGAGGGTCTGATGGATGCTTCTTTGTCTCTGGATCTGTCATCCTTTCCGTTCTCTATTTTATGTACATGTCCTTATCCTCTCCCAGAGATTTAACTACTACCTGTATCTTGATGACTCACAAGTCTCTCCCCAGTGTTGATCTTTGTTACAATCTTCAAAGACATCTATACAACTACCTCACATCAATAGTCTCTTTGCCTTATGTTCCATGGGCCCCTAAAGCACAACGTAACTAAAATAATCCTCCCCAAAACTGGGTCTCCCTCAGCCTCCTTTGGAAATACTATTATCCCACTTAAAGAAAAAATCTGGGATCTCATCAGCATCTTCATCTCAC
>NW_006293779.1:10427939-10440096 GCF_000327345.1 Myotis davidii | reverse complement strand
GGAATGAGATGGTCGTTTTGATTTGCATCTCTCAGATGATTAGTGACTTTGAGCATGTTTTCATATGTCTCTTGGCCTTCCTTCTGTCTTCTTTCGAAAAGTATCTATTTAGGTCCGTTGCCCATTTTATGATGGGGTTGCTTATCTTCCTTTTGGTAAGTTGTATGAGTTCCCTGTAAATGTTGGAGATAAAACCCTTATCGGTGATAACATTGGCAAATATGTTCTCCCATGCAGTGGGCTTTCTTATTTTTAATAAATGACATTTATTTGATGTTTTTTCTGGTTCAAAAGCAATCCTTGCTCATTACAGAAAGATTGGGGAAAAGTGGAAAGAGAAGCACAAAGATTGGGAAAAAGAAGCACGAAGAGGAAAACAAGTCACCTGCAGTCCCACACTCCAGGCAGAGTGAACATTTTGCTTACCCAAGTCTTTTTCTTAATGCTGTGCTTTTTAAAAATAAAAATAATACCTCTTTATAACCTGCCTTTTCCCTCAGCAATAATGCAAGAAACCATCTCCCCTCACTATATATTGTTCCACAATATAGATTTAGTGGCAGCCCTGGCTGGGAGGTTCAGTTGGTTGAAATATTGTCCCATACACTAAAAGGCTGCAGGTTAAAGTCCCAATCAGGGTACAAACCTAGGTTTTGGGTTTGTTCCCCAGTTGGGGTGGGTCCAGGAGGCAACCAATTGATGTTTATCTCACCCTCGCCCTTCTTCTCTTTCTAAATATCAATAAAAACGTATCTTCAGGAAAGGATGAAAAAAAGTAGTTGTACTTTATAAAGCAAAACTGTAAAAACAACAAAAAAGATTTAATGGCTAACATCCCACTGGGTCTATGTGTGTAATTTACTCAGACCTCCTGCTGGCCATTGGCTCAGTCCATCTTTTTTGATGCCTTAAACAACTCAGAAGTGAACATCTTGTATGCACACCTTTGTGTACCACTCTGATATCCCTAGGATAAAGATTTTTAATACAACCACTGGAACAAAGGGCTTGCATTTCCTATTTTCAAGATGCCTGTTACCCTAATTTTGAAGTAACTGAAAAATCCATTTAAGATAGCTCCGTTGATGCCCTTGGCTCCATGGAGACTGGGCGTGACTCTGTCATGTTCCCATGGCAGCACTTCAGATCACTCTTGGAGTCCAGTTTTGGAGGTGAAATTATGTTTAATTATGAATGTCATCACTCAGTCCCATTGACCTTCACGAATGTTCTTCTCCACTTGGTGGTTTTTAAAGTGTTTCAAAGCATAGATTTGAGGGTTAGGAAGGCCTGAGCTTGGATCTCTGCTTCTCTTACTATTATTCTGCGACCTTGAGCAAATTGCTTAATCTCTTTGTTTCCTTTTAGACTTATTGTCATTGCTATGACTACCTGCTCACCACAATCATCTCCAGCCCTGCCCTGATTTTATAATTAATGATGATTGTCTTATGTTATGATTTATTTAAAAGATATAATAAAAATCACTGAATCAGAATTTGCTGGGTGTCAACAAGCCAGATAGTGATTAAGAGTCAAGGGGAATTATAGAAAGTACCTTAGGTAACCACTAGTCTCCTCCACCTCTCCGTGGGGTTTTGCAATTAGGGAAGGCAAGAGAGGAAAGGTGAAGATCAGCCCTGTTGGCCAGTTTCCAATACAAGTCTTGAACTCCTGCATTTATCTCACTGCCTCCCTCACTAGTATTACATAGCTCTCTGAAGCAACAGAGGGAAACAAGGAAAGTAAATTGCATTTCCTGCAGAACTTTTAGCAGGAAAGAATGTGAGGTATTTGACCGCCAAAGGTCTTAAGGAAAAGAATGGGTGAGTGTGTAATCTCCCCCAAGGCAGAGGGGTACTATCTAAGCCCTGCTATTGCCTAGAACTGCACTTTGTGGGCCCGCCCTTGAACCAAGACAGGGATGGGTAAGGGAGCTGGAGTTCCGAGTAATAAATGGAGGGCATGAGCTAGACGTCACTATTGGCCATCCATTCCTTCAACTTTAGTGATCACGATAGGCTTGTAAGCCCTGGGAATCAGAAGGCTAATTAAAATTGGCGTTCTTGAACTTCGTGAATAATCATAATTCTTCTGAGGAAAAAAAATCTATGTCCTCTCTACCAAGAAAGTGAAATACAAAGAAATTCTTACAAATATATTGCATTTTTTATGAAAAAAACACCCTATGATCCCAAGATAAAGACATGATACAAACTTAAAACAAGGATGGAATTATCAGGCACTAAAGTAGGTTTAGCACAATTGTTGGGTTTTAATTTAAGTTTTAAGTACACTGATTGCTAAAAATAAAGGGGAAGCACATTGGTTTAATATGATTATTAGCTACAAATCCAAAGCATGTAAATCTATCATTAGAAACACATTTATTTCTAAATTCAAATTCAAGGAAAGAATTAACACATTAATCTTGATAGTACACAACCCAATCTTCAACTTTCATACCATTTGAACAACAAAATGCATCCTATGAAATGGAGAGAACATCCCTCCATTGATCTAACTACTTTTTAGTGATAAGTAAAGATCCATGGTGCCCACACCCCTTCTTCCTGGTGAAGAGAATCCTATGGCTCGTCATCATTAAGAATCCCTTTCCTAGGACACTATGGCCAGGACATTATACTCTCTCATTCATTCACTCACCAAATTTTTTCTAAGGGCCTGTTCAGCGCCAGAAGTTAGATTAGGGATAGGCCAATAGGAACTGATAGATACCAGATGAGAAACTGAGATACTACTGCCAGAAAGAGGGAACTTGATGGAGATATAATCATTCTCACCTGTGAATCTCTGCATGCCTAGAAGCAATTCTGAGTTGTGGAAGTGAGTTCCTCTACCCTGTGTGCAATGCTGTTGCCTTCACACCAGCCAGAATCTTGGTCAGGTTAGGAGCTATCATTTTGTCTGTGTTACCCACAGGTCTGATGGGGCCAGTGGGTGTTCAACTGTTACGTCCTCTCCTGAGCCACTGAGTCCTTCCCTGCACCTATGCTTGTTCTGTCTGACCCCTTTTGAGGCCTGGAATGTGGCCCTTCCCTTAGTCCAAAACCTGGTCCCCCTATTGGGGGGCTAAGACAACATTTTTTTTTCAAACCCAACTCTGAGAACCTCATGTGGCTTTCCCAACTCTGTGTACCCGCCATGCCCTGCACCAGGGGGCCCAGACCAGCCCTGCTCATCCTCAAGCTTCTGACAATAAAAGCAAGAGAAAGGCAGCAAAGTTTATCTTTCTCTCTTTGCTTTTACCTTCACAATAGAGTTACCAAGGCCATCCCTGGTCTCATTGGATGAAGCAGAGAGCTGGCCTCTGGCAGTCAGGAGTTGGTCACGATGATGTGAGACTCCGTGCTTTTCAAAGTAATTATTGAAATTACCAATTTAAAATAATATTTAAGATACATAAAAAAATTGCTAAAACAATAATGACATAAAAACCTAATTCCATTAATGCAGTTTCTAGTTCCTATTTTTAAAGAAAAAGTTCAAATCTTTAGTTTGGGGTACTTCCACCACAGCAGCCATTCTGGAAAAACTTAGGAAAGAGGGAACGTTTAGTATAGTTATTCCTAACATCAGGCCTATAGGGAAAACACCCTTGTGTCATAGAGCTGTGTGATATGATCTCAGCTAAGGAAACCTGGAAAAGCAAAGAATCTGAGGAGACATTCTGGCCTGCGGCACGAAGCAGTTTTGTTGCAGTCCCCACCTAGCCGCAGTAGCTCCCATCCATGTAGTAGGGCCTCCAGGACAATGAGTGTTACACACATTATGTCACTTAACCCTCAGTGACAACCCTATGAGTCTATTATTATTTTTCTCTTTTCAGAAATAAGGAAACTGAGACTTTACAGGCTAGTCATTTGTAGGTGACAAACCTGGAATTAACATTCAAGTCTGAGTTCATCGCTCAAAATATTTCTACACATCACTACTGTATTGTATTTAATGACTGCCTCTTCTAAAGTGTAGAGCCAGAACTTAGGTTTCTATATTGCATCTTCTAATGTAATGTGTTGCACTTACCACAAAGAATGTTTTGGTTATGGTTATTATTGATATCATTGTGATTAATGAAAACATCATAAACAATTATTATTACTATTGTTAAAACCAACATGTATTTATATATCATTTATAGTTTATAATGTACTTTTACAACGATTATACTATTAAGTTTTCAACAACTCTAAGAGCGAGGCATGTCCTCAGAGAGTTTAAATGGCTTGTACAAAGTCTGTCAAGCAGCCGTTGTTAGTTAGACCTCACACCAGTGTGACCCTGGGAGTGATACCTCCATAAATTTTGTGCCATAGCTGCTTGCTTGCCTCACCCTAAGGCCCGCCTCTACCTAAATCCAATTCTCTTGCTTATGCAGGTTAAATCCATTTCCATCATCTTATAAGACACTGATGTTCCCAATTCATGACAAAAGACTGAAGCAGTAAATCAGCAATGAGTAAGGGAGCCCAAATACCAATGCAGCCAGAATTCTAAGACTGCTGGCCAGCTTCATCTTGGGCCCTCAGACTGGGAAATCCTTGGACGTACCGCCTGTGAATTATTCATCTCTGTACCTCCAGCCTCAGACTTGGATTCGATACCCGGTGAATTCTTAACATTTTCTGAATGATGGATGGATAAATCAGTCCACAATCACTCCTGAGCATGGAGGTCTACCCTAGTGCTGCCTCTTCCATCTTGTTCCTACCATTTGGAGAAGATGGAGGAAAAGCAGGAAGCCTTGCCAAGCCCAGGCAGGATGTGAGTAAAAGGGGCTTCCACAGGCTTTCACTCCCAACTCTTTTTGCCTTCCCTATCTCCCTGCTTCTTGCTGACTCAATCCCTGACCCCCAGATGCCTCCTCTGTCCTCCTGGAGGTCACTGGGGAGAAGTGTTTGCAGTTACAAAGGAGGCCATTCACCGCCACCTCCCTGTCCTGGATTATTCTCGGAGAAGACTGGGCCCTTTTCATCTGCAATCCAGGGGCTTCCACCCCTTTGGAGAATAAGATCCAGTTTTACATAAAGAAGGGCTTCTTTCATTTCTTCTATTTTAGGGAGAAATAGAAGCAAGATTGATCCGAGTTTTGAGCATGGATTGAAAATGGAGTTTTGCCAATTTCCTATATTTTACCCTCCGTGCTCTGCCAGCCAAGGTAAGGAAGGAACAAGCAGCCTGTGTTCCTGGAGCACATTGCTAAGAGCAGGAAAATGCCAGTGATTTGGATAATTGAGTGTCTGGATTAAAACTCACCTATGCCATGTCTCCGAATAAAAAGGGTTTTGATGAAACAATATCAGCAAAGAGGATGATGAAGTAGAATTTCTGTCTGATTTAATGAACTTTTTGTATTGATTGCACATATAATGTTAATTGTGATCCAATCCAACCTCCTTATTCAACACATATCCTACAAGACCCTCTACTAATCAGGAAATAGGTATTAGTCTAGTTTGGGTATATAAATGGCTTTATTGGTTCTTGTTACTGTTGACCATTCAGATTTGAGTCCCTCTTGCCAGAGACTGCCCAGGTCCATGAGGTTTTCTGGGAAAAGGTCTCCCAGAAAAGGCTGAGACAGTGATCCTGCTGGGAGTTCTGTATCAGAACCAACACTGGCCCGAGGAAGGTGAGGAAGCTGCCTGGCAGCGTGGGTTAAGAGGCAGCGGCACTGTGGGCTGTGAGTGGAAATGGAATCTACACTAATAAAAGAGAAACATGCAAATTGGTGTCACTCCGCTATGCCCACCAGCCAATCAGAGCAACTAACCCTACAAAGATGGCAGTTAATTTGCATATGCTGGCACGGAGCAAAGACTAAAGACTGAAGAGGCTTGGCTTCTCAACTGTTGCCAGACCAAAGGCCTGGGTCCCAGGTGCTGGAAGAAAACGGGTGCCAGCAGCCAGGGGAAGGAAGGCCTATTGTGTGAATCTTCATGCAATGGGCTTCTAATATATACAGAAAGGTCCTTGGACAGATTTCCAAAGGCAGATGAAGCTACACTTTACTCTTGCAATCTTCGGTAGCACTGAGATCTTTCAGCATGCTGCTTTACGTGATAAAAGTGTGTAAAAGAGGTGAAGAAATTGGCCTGTGATGCAATAATTCCATCTGTGCCCAAATGTCTTGTAAACACAGAAAAATTTTGAGTGTGGAGTGACTCTGCACTCCCAGTGGCTCCCAGGGGAAGACAGCGCTGGAGGAAGAAGTTGACCAAGAGCAGAGGGAGTCTGATGAGGGCCCTTTTCCTTCCTGGCCCGAAGAATCCTGCCAACCACTTGTGGGTACACAGACTCCCCTTAGAAAATAAGCCTGGCCTCAGAGATGAAAAGATCTCCAGATGTTACCTGAGTGATAGCATTACAATCCGCTTAAATAGAAATATCTACCTAACAAGACACTCCGGGACACCAATGAGACCAACTGAAAGTTAGCAATAAGGGGGAACAGGTTTTCTGCCAATTCAGCTGAAGCAAATTGTAATTCTACTCAGCTTTCCATGGGCCTAAGTGCTTGCAGGGAAACAGCCTCTACCATCAAAATCAATCATGCATTTTCATGCATCACAAATACAGTTGTACCATGATTTACCAAATAAGTGGTCTCCAAGTGCCTTGTGGATGATCCTCTCCTCTCCTAACTGCCCTCACACACGTTAAGCATACACACACACACACACATGCATGCATGCATGCACACACATACATACAGCTTTGTATTGTCCAAGCTCCTCTTCAAAACTTCCCTGGGCCATGCCCACCATAGTGGTCTCTCCATCATCTGGTTCCCAAGGAACTCACTCTTCTCTCTGCCCGGTAGAATTGGAAGTTCTCACTCTCTCACAATGCCTTGCACTGGCTGGCCTTAGCTATAAGATGCCCTGCTTGATGAATACTTTCAGTGCAGTTAATGAGCACACAGAAGTTACTCCTCCTTCCCTCTCATCCCCATGGGTATCCCATCCCTCCCGCTTCCAGGATGGCGGGATAGTCCCGATCTGCCCAGTCTTTGTGTGGATGGGGATTAGCCCTGTTCCTCCCAGTTTCCTCGGTGTCAACTAATGGGGTTGGGCTTATAGTCTGTAAGAACCTTTTCTGGTTTAATTGTTTGGACTTATGTGATAATAGCCTTTCCAAGTGGTCAATCAGTGCCTCAAACAGCAATTTCATTTTCAACCTTTTAATGCAGATTTAAAAGTAAGCATTTTTAGTCTCATTAGTCCTCCTGGATTCTGGTTTTCATCTCAAATAACCCAGCTCCTTTCTGTCCCTGGAAAACTGTAAGACACTGTCCTGAGCTTTCTCCTCTGACCTACTGAGTTCCACTCCCCCTGCTCATTGGGCCTGCCGTTCCTGCATGATTTACAGAGAACGCCCCTCCTTGGCCTGGGCTGGGCTGCCTCCCCCTCTAAGCCCTCTGCCCCGTCGTCGTCTTCTCCTGGCCTTCTCTTGGGCAGCCCACCTGCCCACTGCACTGACATCTGAATGATGAAAGCTCTGAGTACTCTGCCTCCCAAGCAGACCCTGCTGCCCGCGCCCCTCCTGACTGCCACCTCCCTGTGAAAGCTTTATTGTTGTTGCTATTCCCTTCTGTTTGTTTTCTACCCATAGGTCCCTCTTACCTTCCTCCCCACACGCTGCCTACCCACACCTTCTTTCCCCGTCATGCCCCGGGGAGTCCTCCTTCCTCAAATTCATGGAACAACCTCATGGCAAGGTGACCACAGCAGCTCTCCAGGCTTCTCCTTTCCACTCACCTACAGTCCCAAACCACCAAATGTGCAAACATGGCAGCATCCTCCATCCCCAGTACAACTTCTTTCCAACTGAGAGCTGGAAAGTCAGCTGGCATGTCAACTGAAACCCCATCAACCTTCACAAGGCGGCCTGGTGTTCTCCAAAGGGGAGTCACTCCTGTCCAGACATACCTGCCCTGCTCCTGCCCAGGCCACTGAAATGCCCCCATGAGCTCTCACAGCCAGAGTGTTACCTTTATATGCCCTGACTTTCTAGTCAAGAACTCTCAGAAAAGTGAAAATGTATCTTGGTCACTTTGCAATCTTCACACATTTAGGACTAGCTCACAGTTGTGACCAGCAAATTTTGTGGAATGAATGAGGAACCATGTGGGCCATGCTCCTCCCTCACACAGATTTCTTACTTCCTCTACCTTACGAGCCCTTCAAACTCATGCTCTGCAAGCCATGACTGGCTTCTTGTCCTACCCTCTCCCCATTCTGCTCTCACTGCCTGCTGTAATAATATTTGTGAACTACAAGTTACCCCTCCAGGATTTAATCTAAGCAGTACCAATTTCTTTTGCCTTTCTTCACAAAACTTGCCTTTTCACCATTATCTCCCTTCTATTTGGACTGTCTCCAAATGGTCCACCTCCCTTCTGAGTTGTAAAGCTGAGACAGAGGTTAGGTTTATAAGGCCAACCCATTAGGTGTTATCTACTCAGATGGGAGCCCCTGAGAGTTTGGCTTTTTACTCCTGGAGGGTATCATGAGTTTTAATTAGCCAGAATGACAAAATGAGCCCAAGAACAGCCACTCTGGGCACTGGCCATAGTTGCAGTGGGGTGTGAACACTGCTCATGGCTGCATGGGCGTATTCTAGGAGGTCTGTGTCTTTACCATCAAGGGGGGGATTAATTGGCAAGAGCATGATGATCCAGGATACTCTTGTGGTCTCTGCACTTCCACTGGGAAGCTTATCATCCTCTTCTGTTTACCAAGGCCTTTTAAAAATTATTATTATTATTAAACACCCAGGATTGTAGGGTTCATGAGCTGCATGATAGGAAGGCTTAAGCTCAAGTTGTCTGAGTTGCTCTTGGAAGAGGATCAAAACCCAGACTGAAGCTCCTTCCCGCCTGACTCACAAGGCCATTGTTATTGTATTTAGCTTTGGATAAACTTTCCTATGGAAGGTGATTGCTCACAGCAGTTCATTTTCAACGTGTGGGCTTAGATCTGGCTTCATGTGTGAGCGCGGGCCTGTCATCGTGCATTCCAGGTCACTCTCCGAAATGAATTTGTCTTTCCTCAATGTTTCTCAGAGCCGGGGAGCAGACATTCCTTCGGCTCTGCATTAATCCAATTACTAAACACCTGCAGACATGCAATAACAGTTTGGGTGCCAAGAGCCTTAGAAATGGTTTTATAGACGAATGTAATCGGCTGTCCTGCTATCAGGAGTCACGTTACACACCTGCCAAGATCCAAGCCGAAAAAATAACATTCACGCTTCTCACTCCAGGCAGGAATGTTCGGGGCACATTAGAGAGACAAAGTGACAGGCATGTTAGCCTGACTGCCACAGAGCCCATTAAACATGTTCAGCTTCTTAGTAATAGTATTCGAAGTCATTTTAGTACTAAAATATTTACAAGAAAAGTACGACAAAACAGGACTTTTTTTCCTCCCAGGGACTCTTAAGGCAGACCCCTTTCCCACCCAAAACCCTTGAGCACGAGGATGCGTGCTGATCCCCTGAGCCTCAGACACGTCAGAGGGGGCTTCCCAGGGGATAATCCCCAGGATGCCCCATGGCCAGGAGGAGGCCTGAAAGGAGAAAATAATCCCCTCCCACCTGCTCCTTCTCCCTCGCTGCAAAGCTTCTCAGTAACTGAGATATTCAGAAACCACAGGCTTGCTTTCCTCGAGATCCTGAGCTTGGGCCTACAACACTGATGTGTGGAGGGCTATGCTAACACCTTCCTCCAAACACAGCCCCTCTAAGAGCAACAAAAGGAGACTGGGGGGCTCCTTTCCCTCCCTCATATTAGAGCAGGAAGTAAGTTTATTTTTTGATTGTTTCTTTTTCCTTTATTTCCCTCTTTTAATTGAATTTATCAGAGGTGACATTGGCTCACAAAAACATATAGGTTTCAAGTGTACAACTCAACAAAATAGCATCTGTACACTGCATGGTGCATCCATCACCCCAAGCAAAGTCTCTTTCCGTCCCCTTTCCTCCTTTCCAACTCCTCCTCCACCTACCCCACCCCTCCTTTCCCTCTGCTATATATATATCTTCATTTTTAATTTTTTTAAATTACAATTTACGTTCAATATTATTTTGTATTAGTTTCAGGTGTATGCACAGTGGTTAGATGGCTGGATAGAAAAGCTCTTTTTGAGAGATTATCAGAACAACCCAACTCAAGCTTGATAGAGAATTACTCTGTGTGTGTGTGTATGTGTGTCCTGAATTGGCATTAGGAAATTCTGTTGCTGCCTAGGGTGAGAGTTAAAGAAATCAGCAGAAATCCCTCAGTTCAGTATTTTCACGAGAAGTCAATTTCTCTACAACCGGGCCGCCATGTTAGTTACATTGAATCCACCTGCTCGGAAAGGTGGAGCCGACCTCTCCTTTCTGTGGGAGCAGGGCCTGTGGAGACAACCCGCCCCCCCCGAGGTGCAGTGGGCCCTGGGAGCCGTTGGCCGAATTAATCCTGGGTGACGGGTCACCTCCCAGGATGCCCACACTGGGCCGTGCACGCTCCAGGTAAACACAGGGAGCCCTTTCCCTCTGCCGGTCACTACGTTTGCAAAAGGAACCTCTGGAAACGTGGGTGACGGCGAGGAGGAGGCGTCCGGGCAGGAGAGCGCGCTGCCCTCCACACGCCTCATCTGCGCTGACCACATTGCCTTTGAACAGCCTCACTCTGCGTGTGTGTTTTTCATCTTTGGGAAAATGTATTATTTCTACTGAGACCTCATATAACATAAGATGCACAAATCCCTTTAATTTATCACAGACTTTCCATGTAACAATTGCTCATTAAAATTATGCTAAACAAATGAGAAGGCATATTGTATTTCTGCTGTACCGTGAACCAAAGTCAAATTGCACACCTAGACATGTATAACAGCAAGCGAGTGGTTTGACAAGGGATGCCTTCTGCAACAAGAAGAGCTTCTCTAATTAAGAAAAGAGAAATCTTACTCTGAAGCAGGATTTCCGCCTCGGACAGCCCGCTGCTTCGCCGGGCCCAGCGCTCACAGTTGGTACCCGGCGTGGGCGCTTCAGCAGCAATGAGCTCGAACACCTGATTGACGGCTGCCCGTGTGAGTCCTGTCTTCCCGACAACCCCTGCGAGCCTGCGCTCTCCCGGGCAGGCGGTGACATTCGATTTCTCCTCCTCTCAGGTTTTGTCCCACCAGCGCCAAGGCCCAGGACGCAGCATAGAGAGAGAGCCCCTTGGAGTTTATGCTCTTTGGATTTTCTTTCTAAACAAATACGCCGCTTAGAGGCCTCCTCCAACCCGGCTTCCAGCTGAGTGCCTGCTAGCCAAACCGGGCCCCTGCACCAGCAGCATTGGCACCACCTGGGAGCTGGTTAACACTATAGAAGCTTACGCCCATGTTAAAGCCACTGACTCAGCACCTGCATTTTAGGGAGATTCCCCAGGACATTCAAACGCAGAGTCAAGGTTGGGAGCCTTTAAGCAATGACCCTTCTCAGAAGGAGGCCCTGGGCGCCCTGAGGATTCGCTAGCTCTGGCAGAGATCTCAAAGCAGACTTGTCCGTGTGCCCCACGAGCCACACAGTTCACTGCAGCCCCTACAATGGACAAGATGCTGAGGACCCAATCAGTGGTTGAGTTTAGACCCCTGGGCGGGGGGGGGGGGGCAACGGCAGCATCACCACCAGGTGCTGGAGAGGATGATGGGGTCCAGAGCGAGGGATCCCCCAGCCAGAGGCAGCGCGGCCAGAAGCTGGTTCCCCGGGAGCCTCGGGAGGCTGGGGCTCCTTCTGCCAGCCCCTCCCACAGCCCAGCGTTGTCAGGGCCCACATGTAACCTTCAGCCCCGGCCCAGAGCAGTCAGCATGACAGTAATAACAGTAGTCACAAGAAAATGCAACCTCTGTCATGCTAACAGCTTTTGAAAAGTAAAATGCTGGGGATATGATTTCAATTAAAACTCACATTGTCTGACTTGTCTCTCTGCATAGCAAAGGTTCACCTCCTTTCGCCCTCTTAGCTCCTCTTTTCAAAACTAAGGGAGGCAGGAGGAGCTGGGCCAATGCCTGCTCCCACCTTGAGGTGAGGGGTCTGTGTGCCTGGCATCACTTCCCATGCCCAGTTTGTGCTAACTCACCCCAAATAAATCTGAAGGGTT
>NW_006293779.1:10423840-10427897 GCF_000327345.1 Myotis davidii | reverse complement strand
GCCTCTCTCTCCTTCTCCCTCTGTCTTGGTTTAGGAATAAGCGATTCTGAACTTAAAAGGAAATTGCTCTTGCACAAATGGAAGGAGCCTAAATTCCTTCCCAGAGCTTGTCTCATGCAGACAGCCTAAATGATCTACTTCATTTGTGCTGAAGATGGCTTTTTCTAAATCACTTCTCCTCACCTAGCAGGTGAGTGCTAGAGAGCCAAGTGGAGATGGGGAGACACTGGCCTGGTGCATAATTTCCCCAAGGAAAGGATTGCTGTCATCCTGGAGGTCTCCGTGCTCCCAACAAGATGCTAAATGACTACAACAAACAAAGCCAGCATCAAAGCCTTTGGCTGTGAGCAGACAAACGTATGCTTCCTATGAAATTCATGAACCGATGCAACAAGTATCTGTTAGTGTTGGAGCCTCTTTCTGAATCTTCATTCTTTCTTACCTAAGTCATGCCTATTCATTTCTTCCAATTACATCAAATGCAATCTACACCAAAACTTTTCCAAATCCTTCCAAATTTCCTAAATGCTCTCCCATTCTGAGATCAGTATCCTCCTTTGATTGGGACTTTTCAGGAAAAACAAAATTGACAATTATTATTGAAACAGTATCTGTCTATTATTGTGAGGTGGATTAACTGTGGCTTTGAAATGCAAATGAAGCTATTTCTGTTATAATGTCACATATATGTTCCCGATAGACTCACATTTCAGAAAATCACACATTAAAAGCAGCAGGGCTTTGGGGAAAATAGATTAAGGGCAGACCACTCAAATGTGAAATTTTAACCAGAGAACTGACAAAAATAGTAACAATTAGTTAATATTATACAAATACAGTTGTTAAATTGCCACTGGTATTTGCTACTGGCATCAAAGCATTCCATCCTTTCCATCTTAAATTTTTAATTTAATTTCTGCTTTTGAGATAGAGATTGCATCTAAACAGAGATCAGTTTCATCAAAATGAAATTCATAATCCAAGATGTAAACTCTCTTCATCAGTTAATATGTTGTTTTTAACAGTAGGGGAAATCTGTTTGCAGGTTCTCTATTTGACCTTACAGCTCCCCAAAAGAGCTTAAAACAAAATAAAGTGTATTGGTATTTACAGCCCTCATATTGGTCGCATTTTGCTCTAAAATAAAGCATTCTGTAGGCATTTCAGTTTTTTAATTAAACTCTTCGTATTTCACAAAGTTTTTCTCTTTACTTTGGAACAAGCTTGCCCCCTTTTAAAAAAAAAAAAAACACTAAAATGTTCAGTTAAAAATCACCATTACACTAATGCCACTTTTCCCATTGAAAGAAACATGTAGCAGAACAGACTGTATAAACACTTGCCACTAATACTATGTGAGAATAATGTCCCTTACATAGCAAGAGCCTTGCCTTCATGGGTGTAATTAAGTTAATGATCTTACAATGCAAAGATTATCCTGGATTATCTAGGTCGGCCCAAGGTATTAACAAGAATCCTCATAAGAGAGAGACGTGATGACAGCAACAGAGGCTGGAGTGATGTGCGACCACAAGCCAAGGAGTGTGGGCAGCCTTATCAGCTGGAAAAGTCAGCAATGGATTCTTCTCTAGGGTCTCCATGGGAGCACATCCCTGCTGACCCATTTTATACTTCTCACTTTCAAAACTATAAGAGAATAAGTTTGTGCTGTTTTAAGCCACTACATTAATGATAATTTGTGATAGCAGCAATGGGAAACTAATACAAACAGTAAGACCACCACAGTAAGGTCAACATTAGTCAGTATTACTTCATCTATCTTATTTACAACCATCACCTCCCCAATTTTTCAACTGGGGAACCATTATAAAACTTTACTATGGGCATATCACCTTAAGAATTCTGCAAGTATTGTTTCATAGCAGATCTTCATGCACTCAAAGATTGAGATATTAAAGTGATAATCAAAAAGTCCTTTGTCATCTGGCCAGTGTGTTCAGTAGTTAAGCATAGACCTATGAACCAGGAAGTCAAGGATCAATTCCCAGTCTGGGCACATGCTAGTGTTGCGGGCTCAATCCCCAGTAGGGGGCGTGCATGAGGTAGCCAATCAATGATTCTCTCTCATCACTGATGTTTCTAACTCTCTCTCCCTCTCCCTTCCTGAACTCTGAAATATATTTTTAAAGTCCTTTGTCAAATATTCAACATAAATAAATTCTTACACTTTCTTTATAAAGCCCCAAATTAAATAATTCCTCAAGGTACTGCACTGAACAATATTTAAACCAAAAGAGTTTATCTAGTTATTGATTTCAAGGTCTTGGAATCAATTATGTGAATAATAGTATAATGAGGCTTGAACTTGATGTAATCCAGTCTAGGAGAACTATGTATCACACATGCAAAATGCATTGCTGCTACCAAGAAGCCTGTAAAGCAGGCATAAGTGGGAGCCTCATCCCCAGACTAGGTACACAGGAGACGCCATGCCCTGAGCCAACACCAGGGAGCAGTGCCTCAACCTCTCCTCCTTACTCCAAGCCTAGCCCATTTCTTCAGATGCCTCCCCACCCCCCACAAGACCAGAAGCAAAGTTTAGAAAAGTATATAAAATGCAATGCACACCACAAAATGTAATTCTCAAAGCAACTCCATCAACTCTCTACTGAACCTCTTCCCAATGAACAGAGAGAAAAGAGAAATGTCCAGGGACCTTTAGCACATCCTCAGGGAGCTCCAAGGCCACCCTGACTGAAGGCAGATTTCACAGCATTCACAGACTGTGCTGCTCCAGGGTGCTTCAGCATGGAGTTTCCTCTCCGGCCTTTGGACCACTCGTTCCAGTCCAAGTATCATGCTCATGTTATCACTTCTCAGTGTGGGACAAAAAGCCTCAGGTTTCCTGTGCTTCAGGTTTCCTGTGTTCATTGAACACATTTCCAGATCAAAAATAGACTTAGGGAGATGTGGCAACCAATAGTCACTCAACAAACATAAAAAGCAGCCCCGGGATTTTTAGCAAAATCCAAATAGAAACATGAACTTGGCTTATTTAATAGGTCAGAGTTGTGCCTGGCAGAACTCAAAATACATGTCCCCTTCCCACCTCACCCCAATTTCTCATCTCTGCTCCCCTCACACTTCCTAATATTTTCAGATTAGTCTTAAAGGGAACTTCAATTCTTTCCTCAAAAGTAGGAAAAGTGAGCTATTTTCTTCTGGGAGCAGGAGCCCCAACCATGTTGCCAATTCATTGGGTCACTCATTGTTGCAGGAGCCCAATCACAGCTCTGTCCAGCACGGAGTGTGGTGGGTCATCTGTGAGATGATGCCACACATCTCTTCCATTCCTGCAACCTCATGCACTCCTCCCACCAAGAGATGAAGTCTGCTTCCTCTCCTTTAAATGCCCAGCTGCCCTCTGACTTGCTTTAACCAACAGAATGCTTTCTGTCTCTCAGAAGCCAGCTTGCATACAAACACTCAGGTTGACAATGAAATGGTGAGTGACCATATGGGGAGAGAATGGCCACATGGAGGGGAACCCAGGCTCCCAGCCAATCCCACCTGGCACAGAAAGCGACACATAACCACATCCCACTACATCGGACAATCATGAGCAAATAAATGTTGGTGGTTATTTAGCCAACACCTTCTGGGGAGATGGGTGATGTAGCAATGGAAAACTGAAATAGGGAGTCTGGAGTGGGTGATGGCTAAGACCTCTTCTTGCCCTAAAATCCTTTGCTTTTCATTGTTTCCCTGAAGTTGCACAAAGATGTGAGAAGTTGAGAGGACATTATTTCAGGAGACATCCCCCTACCTCTACCCCAGAGGGGCTCTGCAATTATCCCCCCAGTCACAGCTGAGAGTTCAGAGGCTAAGCTGGCCTCCACCAGGCTTTGGCCCCTGACATCATACCAGGAACCAGGATCTGGAGATGAGATGCCCAAGCCCTTGATGCCAGAGCCCCTGACAGCAAAAGGGAACAGTTGGGAGGATAACTGAAAGAGGATTACGCTATAACAACAATGAGGACTGGATTTCATACAATCCTCAGTTCATAAGTTCATGGCTGGGAACAAGGTCTCCC
>NW_006293779.1:10416049-10423817 GCF_000327345.1 Myotis davidii | reverse complement strand
TCAGCAGTCTCCAAGAGCAGCCCAGCTTTTACATCTCTGCGCTCTCCACTCCGCTAATGAGACCGGGTCTCCAACTGCAGTCCAGCCGGACAACAGGTGAGAAAACACGGGTTGGCCGGATGATGTGGAAAAACAGCTGCCCACCTGGTGTGGCTTAGAAACAACATGCAAAGAGAGGAGGCAGAGGGTGTGACCTATCCTGGGCGCCTGTGACAGAGGAGATAAAGGGGGGAGACCAGTCAGATGCTGGGGGAGGTGGGGAGAGAAACAAAATGAGCCTTGACAAAAAGAGATCATGAGAGCGTTCCAGAAAACCCCCCGATGCACACTTACGGTTCAGTGATTTCTGTGTTTAATGATGTCAGAGGCTGTTTCACAGGTTACCTGGCAGAGGTGGGAAGCCTGCGATTTGGGTAATAACAACCACATTGCTCAGGCTCTCCTCACAAGAGGAGCAGAGGCTAGCAGCCGAGGAGTCCCCTGGGAGCAGGCAGCCTCGGCTCTGCAGGCGAGTGAGCACACCAGGGTCACTCCAGCTGGAACCGAGCCCACAGCCCACACGTGCAATGTCGACCCCAGGACTTGCTTTAGGAGAAACTTGGAGAGCAGCAGAAAGGCACAGAGCTGTGGCCCTACCAGGCGACTTGGGCCCCAGCCAGATTTTGTTTGCTGCGAAACCTGGGACAAATCCACAGGAATTCTTTTTTGTTTTTAAATATATTTGTACTAGCGGTCCAGTGCACAAATTCATGCACAGGTGAGGTCCCTCCGGCCTGGCCAGCAATTAGGGCCTGTCTCACAGACCTGATTGGGCTGATTGGGGTAGGGAGGTTGTCGGGCCAGCCTCGATTGTAGCCAATCGGGGCCATTGGCCGGGGGGGGGGGGGGGTGGGACCGCAGGAGGTTTGCTGTGGGAGAGCACTGACCACCCCAGGGAGAAGCTCCTGCATTGAGCATCTGCCCCCTGGTGGTCAGTGCATCATCATAGCAACCAGTCGACCAGTCATAATGGTCACTTAGGCTTTTATATATATATATATAGGTTGATTTCAGACGGCCTGGCCAGCAATTAGGGCCTGTCTCACAGACCTGATTGGGCTGATTGGGGTAGGGAGGTTGGCTGGCCAGCCTCGATTGTAGCCAATCGGGGCCATTGGCCGGGGGGGGGGGGGGGTGGGACCGCAGGAGGTTTGCTGTGGGAGAGCACTGACCACCCCAGGGAGAAGCTCCTGCATTGAGCATCTGCCCCCTGGTGGTCAGTGCATCATCATAGCAACCAGTCGACCAGTCATAATGGTCACTTAGGCTTTTATATATATATATATAGGTTGATTTCAGACAAGGGAGAGAGAGAGAAACATCAATGATGAGAGAGAATCATTGATCAGCTGCCTCCTGCAGGCCCCCTACTGGAGATAAATCCCCCAACCGGGGCATGTGCCCTGACCAGGAATTGAACCATGACCTCCAGATTCATAGGTCGATGCTCAACCACTGCGCCACACCAGCTGGGCTCCACAGGAATTCTTACTAGAGATCTATGTCCCTGTTCTCCATTCCTTCATCTGTAAGAGGAGAGAGTTGGGCAGGATGGCTGAAGAATCTTTCTAACTCCATTGTTCTTGTTCTTTTCTTAATCATTTGATTGATCTCTTTCTTTCCAAAAACTAACATGAAGTTGCCTGCAGTAAATTTCGATGGTCCCCTGCTGGGGGATATTATTTCATGTTGATCCTCTTGTTGTGGAAAGTCTAACAGCACAGAATACATACTGCCTGTCTTCAAAGGCAAGGCCGTGATTATCTGAGTGGAAAGGCGGGGGGTTCACATAGGGGCCCATCTAATGACTGAACATTGATTGGTTACCTTTTATTACAGCTTTTTGGTCAGACATTGTGGTCAGTATAATGTTTTCTATTGAGATATTCTTTGCAGCATAGAAGAGGAATAACTCAATGTTGAAAGTGTCCCAAAGATACTTGCAAAGAAGGAACTTTATCTGTAAGGACATAAAGGGGATTGCTAATGTAGAATTTCAAGGTTGTTTATTAACCCAGACCTCTTTGTCCTAATTCATGGCTTCCTGTTATATTTTTTATTATTTCCTAAACTATTAGACATTGGTAGGGTTATATCTAAGAGCACAATTGTCTTACTGTTGATGTTTCCTCAGGTTTATACGTATTAGCACTATCTATGTGAATGCTATGTTATTCATAACACACACATTCACGACTGCATGTTTTCATTATGAATTGGTCCATTGGCCAATATAGAATTACCCTTTGGGACACACACACACCCCACCACCCTAAAATGCTTTTGGCCTTAATTTCTACTTTATCTGATACAGTGTCAGCCACCTGATTTCTTTTGGTTTATTTCCCTGATACATTGTTGCTTATCATTTAATTTTTAAATCCTTTCTTGTTATTTTTGCCTTGAATGGTCTCTTATTAACATTCAGTTTAATTTAAACCAACCTGCGTGATTTTCCCCCTGGTAATATGCGAATCTGTTATATTCATTCTTATGTCTGTCATACTATTGCATACTTTTTTTTCTTTTTCTTGCCATCTCTTTCAACCAAAGAGTTTCTTCTATTTATTTTCTTCCCTGCTACATACTTAATGTTTCTCCTTTAAGAATTCTTACTGTGCAGAGTTTCGTCTCCATGATCTATTTCCCACATCTTTTCATCAATTTCTTATCATTTTCTTTTCAGTTTTTCCTTAGTGTTCCAGAAGACTTGTTCCAGCTCTTGTCTTCTCATTAATTGTATTTTACAATATTAGGCTAACTACTTGCTGTGGCAAAATTAATTTTAAATTTTTGATAAAGTACTTCCCCCAGATAAGGTACATACCTGGACTTACCCCTTTCCTGATGTAGTCCACAGCCCCTGATCCCCACCGAGTTTAAGAATATTCACTAAATACTCTCTCAAATATTCTTATTTTTCTTACAGTGGAGTTATTTCAGAGAAAGCAGTTCTGAATTGCCAGGGACTTTGGCAGCCACCTCCTGACATGCAAAAAGCTCTCGCAGGTCTGCGGGGTTGTCCTGTCTCATGACCTCACAGAAATTGCTCATTTCCCCTTGTGGATGGTACTCCACCTGAAGCATTCAGGGAGGTCTTCCCAGGTCTCTTCCTAGTTGCTCCTTAGTCAAGACTTATTGGTTCAAAGTGGAAAGTGGCCAAAAATTCAGCTCAGACTGCATTAAGGAGGGTTATGGGAAGGCAGCAGAATGGACGAGGTTAGCATGGAGGCTTTGGGGATGACGAAGTCCCCGAATCTCAGGGCTCTCTTGGGACCACTGTCTCCTCCTTGATTCATAGTGTTGCCCACAGTTAGTAGTCAGGCTGCCTGGGTTCAAATGCTTTCTCCACCACTTGTTTGCTCCATGACCTCTTCTCACCTCAGTTTCTGTATCCGTGAAATAGTTGAAAAACCTCATAAACTTGTTGCATGGATCACATGAGGTGACATGAGCACATTACAGTGTCTAGCACACAATTAGTGTGATGATGTCTCCTGGCATTGGCTCCTCCCATTCAGGTAGGATAGAAGTTGGGATTTGTGAGAAACTGGTCTGCACTCTCTTGGTGGAAAACTTAACAGGAGAAACTCCAAATAGGTTCAAGAGACCAAAACAGAAAAAAAGCTCAACCAAACAATGGATTGAGCATCCTGAGCAGGTAGAGTCAGGAAGTAGATAGAGTCACACCTGAATGATAGCTGGGACCTTCATCTCAGCACAGATGGTGAAGACAGGATGCCCTGGCCAGGTGTCGGGTGGGTGTGACCACTTCCGCCAGGAACTACAGAAGCTCTGGGCTTTCTTCTACTGCTAATGAGGAACCAACACCATCTCCCCAAGGAGTGCCTCGCTGCTCTGCCCCCTCTCCACCCAGAATACTCACGGGATTAGCTCTCATTTACTTCCTGTTTTAAATCAAGATTCTGGTTGAAAGTAACAATAATCCAAATGACACCCTATCAAGGGGATAATAAAGAGCAAAAAGGATGAGATAGATGGGGAGTTTCATAAGCGAACGGACTCAGGGACTCATCACCCTGAGGACTTCCACAGGATCTCTATCTGTCTCTGCTCCCCCTTCTGTACTTTTCTTTCTCTTAGACAAGTTCCCCCATGTGGCAGGGTCATGTTGTGGAGACTTCTACTTTCTAACTTAAGAGTGGCAACTCCCATTAAAAAAAAAATAGTCTAGCTGGCATGGCTTAGTGATTGAGCATCAACCTATGAACCAGGAGATCAGGGTTCAAATCCTGGTCAGGGCATATGCCCAGGTTGCGGCTCAATTCCCGGTTTTGGGTGAGAATCAATGATTCTCTCTCATCATTCATGCTTCTGTGTCTCTCTCCCTCTCCCTTCATCTCTGAAATCAATAAAAAACATAAAAATTATATATATAAACAACCAGCCGACCAGGCTACTGGCCAGTAGATATGATGCACACTGACCATCAGGGGGCAGATGTTCAATGCAGGAGTCACTGAGATGCAGTCACTTGGCAGCAGTAGTTCTTGGGTGATGTACCCGAAACCAGAGAGAAGGGAGCCCGATTCTGAGGTGCATCACCTGAGAACCGCCCTCTTGCAATCCAGGACCCCTTGAGGGATGTCAGAGAGCCAGTTTCAACCCAATTCCTGCAGGCCAAGCCAAGGGACCCCACCAGTGCACGAATCCAAGGGGTCCCAGACTGCGAGAGAGCACAGGCTGGGCTGAGGGACTCCCCCCCCAGTGCACAAATTTTTGTGCACCGGGCCTCTAGTAATAATAATAATAATAATAATAATAATAATAATAATAATAAACGATATGACTGACATGGCTTGAGGTACGTGTTCATCCCAAAACCAATCACTAAAGCCAGGGCAATGAGTGCTCTTTCTCATTCCTCATCAGAACCACATGGTTGTTGTGGGAAAGGAGCAGGTCCCAAAAAGAAAGGAATGCTATTTTGAGAAGATAAACACTAAATGACAATACTACTTTCCTCATACACCATCTCAGCTGACAAATCAACAGTGCTGGCATTCTAAATATTTAACAAGCAAGTCGGTGTCTAGCACACAATTAGTGGCTATCACAATGGCTACTGACATCAGATTCTGGAGACCTCTCCCGCCCCGCTTAATCCTAGCAGTTGCTGAATTGTGGGGAAACTGAAGGGTTCCCAGGGGAGGGATCCACCTGGACAGCATGAGAGCACTCAAGAAGCTCTGGGAAGTGGCTTTCTACCAATAAACATGTAAGTATTTCAACATTTTCACAGTTGGTTTGGTCATTCCACCGTATGCTTGCTGCATTTGGTCCCATGGACATGGCCTCTAACAAAATTCTCCAAGTGTCTAGCATGTTTATCATCTCAATGGAGATTTCTTTTCCATTTTTAATATGTTCTGTTGCTTGTTCCAAAATGAATTTGAGAGGGAATAGTTAAATGTCAGTTCTCATGTTAACAGCTTGCCTAGAAATCTCTGGAATTTTTAAGATAATCATTTTCATTAAAAACCAAACCTCATGGAAGCCTGGAAACTCAGGAAACTGGTCTGGTCCCTGCAGCTGAATGTGTCTCTGCTCCCAGGATACCCAGGGACACCAGAGAGAAATATAAATTCAACATTTGAGAGCAAGTGTTCTTTGCATCATGAGTCAGAAAATTGAGTCCCAAATATTTGATGTTTCTGCCTCTGAAGTCTAGTAAAAACACAGATATGGGTTTTTTTTAAAGGTTTTGTTATGTTTATGTTGTCATTGTTAGTTCATGATTTTGCTTAAGATTTACCAAAACTGACAACCAGAACTAAATATTCCTCACATCCCACTAATTGTTCTACAGACAAACCTTTCTGTTCCTTTCTAATCTCAATTGGACTCAGCCCAACTGGACTGGAGTATTGAGCTATCAAGCCGATTGGACCCTCCTGCCACACACAGATGTTCCCTCTTCATTCCCCAAATGACCACATACTTCCAAGAAAAAACACCACAACTGATATCTCTGAGATATTTCAACTTGTTTAAAAACATATAATATCCTTTCCAGGAGTCATTATTTTTCTGTTTCTCTTTCTCTTTCACAGTTATCAGAATTCTCTGAATTTTTTCCCATAAAGACACCTTTAGTATGAATAAGCATTTTTTTTTCTCCCCCACTGAGCCATAGACTGTAGAATCAGTCCAATTTTAAAGTAATAAAAAGTATTCTTTGTTAGCAAATCATTGAGGTGCCTGGAGGTTATTTCAGGCATATTGTGGAATTCCTATTTAAAAGTCGAGGAATTCCAGATGCGTTAGGAAACATGTGGATTATAGTGGAAAAGGATTCCTCATCTGAGAAAGCATCACCCTTGTCTTCCTTGGTCTATGATGCACTGGCCATCCTTTGTTAATGATGCCTGCTGGGCCCGCACCAAATTCATCTTTCCTGGAGTCATCAAAAGCCTAGGTTCAAGGCCTCTCCTTCATAAACCTCAGGAGAAAGTTCTGCTGCAGGCCAGGCAGTTCCAAGGAATGTGTCCCTGGGTTTAAGAGGAGAGATGCACATACCACAAGCCTGTCCTGCTCAGCTTCACGGGGTCAGCTTCCCACACAAGTATCCAGAGAGCTTTAGGTGTGACTCAGAGAGAATTTGGAGCTCTTTGCTCATCTTATCCCTACTCCTCTTCCTATCTTCCCTCTACTGCAGCCCTCCATGTAACCCTGGGCCTTGAACACACTATTCTGCACACGCAAACACATGTTTCTTCTCAGGCTTTTTTTCCATCTGAAATCCCCTCCTTCCACTTTACCTACTGAAACATTAACACAGAGTCTGTTTGGCAAATAATATAGAGTCAGGTAAACCATCAGCATTCAAGGACTCATAACTCTCTTCTTTATCTTCAGAGTCATCTGTCATCACCATCATCATCACCACCACAACTACCCACCATCATGCTTACAAGTATTATCTCCTCAAAGATGTAGTTCAAATGCCTCCTTTTCTGGGGGAAAAAAAAGCAATCAAACAACATTTCTGATTCTCTTTCCAGAATTAAACCACCTCTTCATTCTCGGTGCTTCTTTGTCTCAGCTCATTACTTATTTCATTTTATTTTGTATTATAGTCAGTCTACTGTAGTCCCCGCTATTGTTATCTTTATAAATAAGCTCGCCCATCAATGTCTACTCTCCCTGGGAACAGGAATCATATCTGATTTCTTAGAACATCCACCCACATCCCTGTCGTGCTTTATGCTTTCCCTTAATGAGCACTTGGTAAATATTAGTTTAAATAAATTGTTTTCAGTAAGATTATCTCATTTTGTTGATGTTAATTATTGTTCTGGGTTCATAGTTTTGCTGTACTGCATCACATTCTGTAACTTGCAAAGTTAAACATGCTTATCTTTTCAAATATTTATTTCAGAAATTGGTTCTGAGATTGATACATCAATGTTCTCAATCAATAATATAATTGGGATACTCTAAAAATGAGCCTCATGCTGTGCAAATGCGATTTCCTTTTGGATCTGTGTAGAAATAAAGGCGAGGCTGTTCTCAATATTTTTCACAGGATATCCTCTGACCCCTAAATTAATTTAAGTGTACTGTAAGAAGCAGCAAAAGGTTTGTTTGGGTTTCAAATCCCAAAACCTGACCCCCTAAGGCTACACAAACTACACAGGAAATTTCTAACAGTAAATCAAGAGGTAAAAGTGCATTTATGACAGCCAAAAAGAAGGAAAACGAAGCC
>NW_006293779.1:10412727-10414072 GCF_000327345.1 Myotis davidii | reverse complement strand
GTGCTTTCCTGGGAAAGAGGAGGTTCAGCACAAATTATTCAGTGCAGGCTCATGTCTACACACCCAGATACTCAGGCAAGACCTTGATGTGTTAATTTAACTCTCTAGGCCTTTGTTTTCTCATATGCTCCATAGGGATCATCATTTCCACCCGCTTCTCAAGGTCATTTTAAAACAAAAGGACATCATTCGTAAACAGCAACTCAATATGCGAGGTAAGTCAAGGGAAGCAAGCACAATGCCTTCTTTGCAAACATGAATACCTCACTATCTACCACCAGAACCCAGTCTTCTTTCTCCCTTCAGACATAAGCATGCAACATAAATGACAAGCGAATGGCACCAGATGCTTCCATAAAAAGAAAATGGAAAATTAAGAGTAATTGTTTTTCAGGCACCCATATGTTTAGCATGCTTTAAAGAGAGGGATAAAGTGGGTCAGCCTACAGATAGCAAAAACATTGTGCTTTCTAAATCAAATCATCAAGATGGAAATGGTCATATACCTGTACCAACATGATTCAACATTACCTCGAAAAAGAGAGATATAGTAGGACACATGCACACACAGTGGTAAATGCTTTTACTGGGTAAAAATTGGTTACAGTGAACATTAAGGACAGCTTTAGAAGGTAAAACAATCAGAAAATGGCAAAATGGCAACCTGAAGGCTGGGCATGGAAGAGTGCAGAGCAGCTCAACCTTTATGGTTTATTATGGAAGTTATTAGAGTTTATAGGATTACTGTTGGGATAGTTTCTGTTACTTTCACTACCTAACTATAGGGCCACCTCTTTTGTTCATAACCAGAAGCATCTCTGTGTCCTGACTTGACTGTCACTTTGGTGGTTTAGGGACTGGTGGCTTCATGATTAAAATGATCCCTGGCTGGTAGAAAGAACCGAAGAGAATGTGACCAACAAAATTATATGTGAGTGGTTTGGGGACTGGTGGTGCATAGGAGTGTTTGAACTCAGAGATGGTAAGAATTATAAGGGTCCTCTCAGAACACAGGGTCCAAATCCCTCATTCTGAATTGTCAGGAGGAGGCATTGAAGCTTAAAGAGGCCTACCCAAGGTCAAAGCAAGTGAAGAAGAAAGATTATTGGATCCCATTGAGTAAGGCTGGCCTCACATCACAGATGAACAGAAGGAACCTCCACAATTTTCCCAAGAATTAATGCACAGCTGGACTAATGCCATTGTTACTCCATTGAGCAACTGATAATTTAATTGAAAGTAAGTACTTCAAAAGGTAAAGGGCTAATAGGGGGTGGGGCCAGCTGGGGGGAGGGGCTTCAGGCAGTTGACTGGCCATCCCTGCCCCCAATTGGGGTGGGAGAGG
>NW_006293779.1:10407351-10412694 GCF_000327345.1 Myotis davidii | reverse complement strand
ACAAAAACACATAGGATAGTTATATGATTATAACTTTAACTAGAGGCCCAGTGCATGAATTCGTGCACGAGTGGGGTCCCTCAGCCTGGCTGGCGATCAGGGCCAACCGGGGCCATGGGAGGTTGGCCAGCCAGCCCCGCCCCCAACCCAGCCAGGGCTGGCCAGGGGGAGGAACTGCCCCCAGATTGGACTGGTTGGCAGGCCACAGTATGCATCATAGTGACCAGTCGTTCCAGTCATTCTGGTCCTTCCAGTGTTCCAGTTGCTTGGCTTTTATATATAGACTAGAGGCCCATTGCACCAAGAGATTCGTGCAATAGGCCTTCTCTTCCCCTGGCTGCCGGCACCAGTTTTCCTCCAGCACCCAGGACCCAGACCTTCGCTCCAGCTGGAGCCTTCAGTCCTCATCACTCCACCACCACGACATGACAGGGGATGAGAAGAGATAAACCAAAGGATTTATATACTTACTAGAGGCCTGGTGCACAAATTCGTGCATGGGTGGGGTCTGGCTGGCCTGCCCTGATGGGGGCCCATAGGGCTGAACTGGCTGGGGGAGAGGGGCCACAGGCAGTTGGCCAGCTGGCCATGCCCCCAGTCAGGGTGGGAGGGCTGATCAGCGGCTGGTCCAGCCAGGGGGAGGGGCCATGGGAGGTTGGCCAGCCAGCCCCGCCCCCAACCCAGCCAGGGCTGGCCAGGGGGAGGAACTGCCCCCAGATTGGACTGGTTGGCAGGCCACAGTATGCATCATAGTGACCAGTCGTTCCAGGATGGTCAATTTGCATATTACTCTTTTATTAGATAGAACTAGAGGCCCATTGCACGAAGAGATTCGTGCAACAGGGCTTCCCTTCCCTTGGCTGCTAGCACTGGTTTTCCTCCAGCACCCAGGACCCAGACCTTCGCTCCAGCTGGAGCCTTCAGTCGTCATCACTCCACCACCACTTTGGCCTACATATGCAAATTAACCGCCATCTTTGTTGGGTTAATTTGCATACTCTCCTGATTGGCTGGTGTAGGTAGCGGAGGGATGGTCAATTTACATGTTTGTCTATTATTAGGTAAGATGTATTTTTCAGGCATGCATTCCTGTTATTCTTGCCTACCAGTTTGTGTATGTGCTTAATGTAGCTTCTTTGTCCAAATGAATCATCTAAAACAAATTTGTCAGAGATGAATGTTTGCAATCATCACTTCACACTCTTTAATTCTGTATGCAATGAGGAGTAATCTGCCAATTTTGTCATACATTTCTGGCAATTCTATTCATTCCCTCAGTAATTTTGCCTTTTTCCTAAATTTAAATTAATTCCTGTCAGTATGTCCTACTTTACATCATTAGTGATTTTATCACCTTGCTTTTATGCTTTAGAAGCTCTCATTTGACCCACTGCAGCATTAACTATGATCTCTGGATGTACTGGTGTTTTCTATGTTTTATTTCTTTTCTTTTCTTTTTTTTTTTTAAAGTTTCTAAGAAACGTTTTTTTCATATTTTATTGAGTTTTTAGAGAGGAAAGGAGAGAGATAGAGAGTTAGAAACATCAATGAGAGAGAAACATCGACCAGCTGCCTCCTGCACACTCCCCACTGGGGATGTGTCCACAACCAAGGTACATGCCCTTGACCGGAATCGAACCTGGGACCTTTCAGTCCGCAGGCCGACGCTCTATCCACTGAGCCAAACCGGTTTCGGCTATGTTTTATTTCTTAAAACTCAAGGCTTTGAGGAAAAGTGAGCAAAACCTCACTAAATATTTAGGGACTCACCCTATATGAGCTTTAGGATTTGTTGGCATTAAAGGTACAAACAAAGCCAGAGGATTGTGATATGCCTGGCTGGTTGTCCTCTGAGTGGAGGGCAGGTCATCAGCAAGGATCCTAAAGACTCCCATTGTCACCAACCTGGGCCCAGAAATCTACATGGGACATTTGCTGCAAACCCAAAACTGCTCTTAATAAGTAAAATCTATTACAAAAAACCCACATTGATTCTCTTTATTAATGGTAACAGCTAACACTGAGTGTTCACTCAGTACCAGACATCACTTAGTCCTTTGTCTGTATCAATCCTCAAAAGAACCTTAAAAGGTAAGTACTAGTAGGACCTGCAAGTCACTGATGGAGAAGCTTAGTGACTCACAAAAGGTCACATGGCTAGTTTTCACATGCAGGGGGTCAGGCTCCAGATTCCAGTGTCTTCCCTTGTCTCCAAGGTAGTATACTGAACCTAATGTCCAAATAGCAGTTTTAATATGAAGGGGAAGGAGGGAATCATGCAAAGCCTGGATTGTGAAATCTGTCCAGAGCAGAGATGAAGAGACCCCCCTACCCAAGTCATAGCTGCACTGTGGCCTATGCTAAGGGCCCTGATCCCTCTCCCCACACAGCATGGCTACAGGAGGAGCCCTATACAAGTACGCTGCCCACGGGACCCTGCTCACAGCCCATGGTGAACTCTGCAATTATGTGCAGGTCCTCACCCCTGCAGAAGGACCTGATTCAAGTCGGGGCATGCACGGGAAGCTCATGGCGATTTCACGGCCCCCTCTTCCAACTTGGGCAAAGGGCACCACTGTTTGTTTTCATGAGAACTGAGCTGGAGGAGCAGAAGGTGTTTCCAATGAAGGCCCACCTGCATCATGTTAAGGAACACACAGGAACCATGGCTTTGAACTTCGGCACCGATGACTATTTGTTTTTCATGCAAGAAATGGAAGAGCAGCCTGAGAGTATCCACAGGACCCTAGTGGGCTGAGGATCACTGCTGCCCCCTGACCCTTCAGACATACCCATCATGCTGGCTCCAGTAAGACCTTGCCATGCTGGGGACCTGTCCTTCAGCACAGGAGGCCATCCTTTTCCCAAATCAAGAGGGACTGCTTCCCCCAGAGTAACCACATACCACGCAGCCCAGCGTCCCTCTCCCACAGCATGCCTCAGCTACACTCTTTCCTGCCTGCCTGATTCCCCTTCTCCTCTCCCACAGCATGCCTCAGCTACACTCTTTCCTGCCTGCCTGACATTCCCCTTCTCAAGAAGGTCAACAGGAAGGAAGCCCTCATCCTGCTTTGCTTCCTCCTGGAGCAGCCTCAGACATGGGGGTGATGTCTGAGCTGCCCAGGATCAGATGGACCTCAAAGCATCCCAGCTAGAAGCACAAAGATCTAGAGGCAAAGCTTTCTGATGCTCCCCCAGTGTCCCCCTCCGCTTCCTCACCACAGTGTGGCCAACTGGTCTACTCTCCTGAGTCACATAGTAGGCATCAAAGTCTTCTATGGCAAACAGGCAAACAAAACAAACTACATCACTTTAGGATTGGAGCCTTTCCCTAAGATCCCAAAGGAGAGTAACTGATAACCCAACCGACACTACAGTGATATTAATTGGTGGCTTCCACTTCATGTTTTCCACTCCTATAGGCATCTCTGGCTTAAACAGAAAACTGAGGCAGGCAACGTTTAGCCTCACAGATGGCTTTGCCATCAGTGGGGTTTCTGGCACTGTGATCTTTAACGGGTGTTTGGCAACATGGAAGTCCTCTCTAGGGCCCTCTGGAGCCCTAATGGTGCCCTTTATCACCACAAATGTAAACTTTCCACTCAAGCTGCCCCGAGCCCACAGGCCAAGCTGATGAAAACTGAAGGAGCCCTGCACCAGCTCAGGGCCAAGAGATTTGCTTCTGTGTCATTATCAAGTCACAAGGCTTGAGTTCCAGTCTTCCCAGGGACAGCTCTGCTGTCTTGGATGATTAAATGCCTGAGCTTCAAGTGTGTCTGCACTAACATAAAACTGTAATGCTGACACTGATATCTGCCTCCAAATTTCATGGTAAAGACCCAGGGAAGTACTGGTAAATGTTTTGTGAACTATAAATACTGCAAAGATAAGCATTTCTAGGATGTGAAGATGTTAAACAGAACATTAAAAAGGCTATTAGAAATGTAACTTCATCTGTAAATGTCCATTCACAATTTTATTTTAATTCCTCCAGCCAGCGGCACTGCACTTACAGACGAAGGCCTCCATGACCAGAATCATGGTCTGTGCCACGGGAAAGATATCACAGATGGGAGGCACAGTTCCTGCTCTCTGTGTACTTACTGTCCGGTTGGGAGGCCAGGACATGCATGTGAAGTAATGACAATGCAGGACCGACATCCTCAGTGCCGGTACCTCATTTACAAATACAGACTTGGAAAGAATTCCTACTCAACAGTTGTTGCCCCTCTGACTCTTTCAGCAGCACAGTTGTCCAGGACTCTGTGCTGCCACTATTGTCCCACCCCCTGAGGCAGAGCCCTCTATTCTGCCCCTGCTGCTCCTGCCTCCATGCCAGAGCCCCCCTCCCCACCCTGCACCTGGGACAGACATGTGAGTTTTGAATCATCCCGAATTGGGACTTGGAACATGTTCTTTTAGAGGAGCAATGAGCCCGGTGGTATTAACAGGGCCCTCCCTCCAGGCTGGTCTAGATGCCCCTTGTCTGGGCCTCCAGAGCCCTCTCTCACTGCACTAAGTACACGAACTTGTAACTCCTTGAGGTCAGGATCTGTATCCAATTCATCTTTATACCTACAATGGGTAGTACAGAACTTGAAACAAAATATTTGTGGAAAGAATGAATAAAGAAATAAACCACATCATGGACTAAAAAAGTTTGGAGAGACTAGCATGAGAACCAACCTCATATGCTACCCTGGGAATTCATGCCAAACTGAAAATATACAGAAAAGAGGGTTAAAAATAACGCAAAAATAGTAAAAATATATACGGGTATACATGTTTGTATGTAAGTATATAGCATAAAGAAAATGGGTCGGGGGGGGGGGGCATACTGAGTTATTAACATAGGGGACAAAAAAAGGATGTCCAGAAAGGAGAGCCAAAGATAAAAAAATAACTAAAAGAAAAAATCTCTAATATTTATAATAGAGCCACATATATGTATCCATGTAAAATAAGGGGAATAATTCTCCAGTAGAAGCCAAATAAGAAATAAGAACTAATCCAAGTAAGGAGTTGAGATGAATATTCGCAAACACACATGAGAAGAAATGAGAACTGAGGCCAGGAACCCAATGGGCACCTTCATAGCAGCAATGCTTGGACCAGGGGGCTTCCTAAAAGATACAGGCCCCCAGACTACAGGCTCCAGGCTTTCCCAATAGCATGTCCAACTCCAGCCAAGGATGGGTCCAAGTAAAATGGTTCACATAGCTATTCCTGCATCATATGAGCTGAACTAATATCAACAATTACATCAGGGAAAATGTGTTTACCTTGGTTTTCCGCCATAGGAAATGGGTCCAAAATGATGTTAAACATACGCCTTTCATTCCT
>NW_006293779.1:10392754-10407310 GCF_000327345.1 Myotis davidii | reverse complement strand
TAATTTAACAGGTGGGACTCAGAATTCCATGGTTCTGTTTTTTTTTTATTCCTGGTTTTTTTTTTTACTATGGAATATTAAACATTCCATTTTTGGTCAATGGAATCTGGAACCCTTCTTAGCAGACCTTGGCAAGCTCTATTTATTTTGCAAAAGCCCTCCTAATGCTCACATGAGCAGTGAGTTGGAAAGGCCTGGTGAGTCCAATCAGACTCTACTTTCACATGTTATCGGTACAATATGTTGCTTCAATTGAGAGACCAAATTCTCTAACTCCTCCAAGAATTGATCCAGACAGCAAAAAGAGAGGAAATCGATTCTACTTTAATAAGGCAATTGGTCCAGACTGCATACAGTATCGTTTCAGTCTAGAATTTTCATCATCATTGCCAAAAACATCAAACAGAAACATTGCAGGACTCACTCAGCTTTCATTCTCTGAAGAATAGCCATCTTGTTCTAGGCCTGAGTGGTAAGAAAGGAATTCAAGGGAGATGGCGGGGGTAGTCACAGGGAGCATTGAACTCTTTCTCACTGCCTGATTTCTAAGCTTCACAGTTATGAATAAAAGTTCATGAAGTATGGCAATTAAGGACAACCTGAAGTTTCCCCATATCTCAAATGCTCAGCCTCTTAAAGACTCTCCGACCATACTCATCAGATTATCTAACTCACCTTTCTCTTGTACTCATCTATCCTATATAATCCTTTAAGAGGTTACTCAAAGAACTGTAATGTTTATGCTAGGTATTAGTCGGAAAGTATCCCAATGATACTCCCAAATTAGAGTGCATTAGTTAAGGTAATTCTAACTACTATAATGAACAAGCCCCAAAATACACAAGGTGTTAAGCACAACATGCATAAATAACGTGTTCACATAAAATCCAAAACAGGCAGTAGAGACTGGCGGTGGGTCTTCGCATGACCTTTCAGCCATGCCAGTCCTCTGCTAGGACCATGGAGTGCTCTGTGTTTAGCCAGCAGACAGAGGACCGGGGAGTAGAAAAGCTAAATTCGCTTCCTAAAAACATCAGCCCTAAATGATACCTAACTACGAAGAAAGTTGAGGAAGATTGTCTAGCTGTGTGTTCTGAAAAAAGAAGAAACACGTTTCATAAAAAGCCAGCCAATGTCTGTCATAGACAATCGAATAATACATACTCTAAATTCTGCTGTGTTAAAATTACCATAGTAATTGGGGAATCATATTTCAGGAGACAGAGAGAGAGAGAAAGAGAACCAGATAGCTGGACTATAATGACCTACCTTCAGAATCAGACATAAAGTTCAATACCTGCTACTTGCCACAGATAATCCTGAAGTGGTGCCTTACTGTAAAATTCAAGTCCAAAGTGACTCAGATACACTTATGAGAATCCAAACTGTGAGGCAGAGGGATTGTCTAAGTGAGAATTTGGGGAGTGATACAAAAGTATGCCAAGCACTGTGCCTTCACTGTACACATGAGCCAGACAGGACACTCCTGGGTTCTGGGTCTACTGTTCAGGCTCCAGAGGCTTTGCGTGAACAGGTACAATAGCTGCTGTATTCTAGCTTGCTACAGGTCACAGAGCGTATCAGTAATTCTCTGATTTTTAAAAAACAAACACAAAACTTTTCTGTAATAATCAGAGCAGGTCTTGTGTTTTTATTATTATTATCAAGCTGGAAATGGAAAGCCTAAGGGACCTACAGCTAAATCAGAGGTGGGACTTAAACTCAAAACACAAAGGCCATTCTCCCCCCGACAGAAGCCCCCATAAGTTTCCCTAGAAAGACTTTGACTGCAGTCATCCCAACAGGTACCCCTTCCTTCTAATTTTCACACAGATCACTTTCATCCGGTTGTGCCTAGTGCTTTTATTTAACAAGAGAAAAACCTACCACACATTGTTCCCTGCACATGATGGAATCTTGCCAAACAAAACTCATAATTCCTAAACTTTGTTACTCAAAGTATGGGGTGTGGACCAGCAGCACTGGACGCCCCTGGGAGTTTGTTAGAAATGCAGATCCTTGGGCCCATTCCATGACCCACCCACTGAGTCAGATTCTCTGTTCAAATAAGATCCCCAAGTGATACTTAAGACCCATTAAAGTCTGAGCAATACTGCTCCAGAATACCCTGTAGTATATTAACTTCAATGCTCAGGAGAGGGAGAATGACCTAATATAAAAAGAGTTTCTACAAATCAACAAGAAAAATAAAAATAGATCAAACATAAGAACAGTTAATTCACAGAAGAAATACAAATGGCCAATAAACAAGCATAAAATGCTCATCTTCTCTAGCGATTTGGGAAATGCAAATTAAAATAACATATTATCATTTTTTTAACAATCAGATTGTCAACACCTTTAAAGTCTGATAATCTCCAAATTGAAAATATATTGGGGGAAATGCATATTCTTACACATTGGAAGCTTAAATGGTTATAATCTCTTTAGAAGACAATTTTTCAACACTTTTTTTTAAGATTCAAAGATTTTGACCAAAATATCCCATTTCTAAGAGTCCAGTCTATAGAAATAACTGTTAAAGTGTCAAAGACTAATGTAAAGGATCTTCATTACTCCATTTGAATTGTGAAACATGAAGGGAATCTAAATATGCATATATAAGAAAATAGTTCGCCCTAACTGGTTTGGCTCAGTGGATAGAGCGTCAGTCTGCGGACTGAGGGGTCCCGGGTTCAATTCTGGTCAGGGGCATGTGCCTTGGTTGTGGGCACAGCCCCAGTGGAGAGTGTGCAGGAGGCAGCTGAATTGATGTTTCTCTCTCATCGGTGTTTCTAGCTCTCTATCCCTCTCCCTTCCTCTCTGTAAAAAAAAAAAGAAAGAATAAAAATATATTTTTTTTAAAAAAGAAGAAAATAGTTCAATAAATTAGTGGTACCTTAATCAGGGAACTATGTAATAATTAAAAAGTTTAGTGTCATAAAAATCGCCATGGCACATCATTGAATACAGAAACAAGTTACAGAATAGCATATAAAGTATGATCTCATTCCTCTATTTTAAAACCATATAGGACAGAGGTGTACTAGTATATATTTGTTAAAACTCATCAAACACTGAACTCAAAATCAATGCATTTTATTTTATAGAAATGATACTTCAACAAAATTGATTAAAAGAACTGTATGCATAGATATTAGTGGATGTTATGTACATGTTTACAAACCTCCAAAAATGGTCTGCAGGGAAACACAACAAACCTTTAGAAGTGGCAGAAGCCTAGGAGAGGAGAATGTGCATGAGAACTTTCTGTAGCATTAGTGTTTTTTCAACAAGCATGTATACTTCTTATATTTTAATACGCACAAGTTAAAAACCTAAATGAAATAAATGGAGTCATTTGCAGTAAGCCTGAATCAATATGGAAACCCATTCCAGCCTGGCCTTATTAATTGCACCCATGCACTGGGTTTGGTCCTTGTGTGAGGTCCTACTATCATGAGGGCTGTTAACATCACACACACCATTGCCAGACTTGCCCTTTATAGACGCCTATTTATTACTTCATGCACAGCTACTGCACATCCATAAACTTCAAGCTCTATGATAAAAACTGTATGGAACTCCAGCCCCAGCTCTATCACTCTTCTACTGAAAAAGCTGAAAGCATTCTGTACAAGGTAGCGCACTAAGTCTAAATTTGTTCATGCAGCTTTAAAGCCTCCTCTCTCTGACTCACCCCATTAAGCACTGGATATCATTATTTCTCTTTTTTTTCCTGTCCACTCTGGTCAGACTAGCCTTGATGCTAACCCTACAACTAACCCAGACTTTTCTTCCACTGTTCCTCTCTCCTGGATCCCTGTCTCACCCATTATTACACACTCTCATCCACTCATCAAGCTTCATCCCCATCCTCAATGAAGTTGTTGCTAAGCCCAGAAACAATCAATCGCCTCCCTCCCCACATGCTGCATTATTTGTTGGATAGGCTTGTCTCTATCAGGAGAATGGGGGCCATGTCTCTCTCCTCCCTGTCCTTCCCATTGTCATGTGCAATGCCAAGTACAGGAACTAACAACTATCAATGATTTATCACTTTATAATTTTTAAATGTTGGACAAAGGAGAGAAAGAAAGAAAGAAGTATTTTTCCAAAAACCTGGAGAGGTAGGTATTTTTTTCCCAACTGTAGGTGGGTAAACTGAGGCTCAGTGATGTTGAGAGGTTTGGTGGGACTCATACATCTCGGAAATAATAGGGCCAGTCTTCAAACCTACTTCTGAATGTCTCCAAAGCCCAGTCTTTTCCCTGAACCATGCTGCCTTCCTGACTTGTCACTTAGGTGATCTTGTTGAATTCTCACATTACTGTCTCCAGAAGTACTTGTTGACTGATTGACGACATTTTCAGTAGCAATGTGGTCCTGTTGCAGGGTTTCCCACAGCTGAATTTGATGAAAAGCCCCTGCTGTGCTCAGAGTGGTTTCACCTTTTTCAAACTCTAGCTTTGCCACAATATCATCAGTCTCAATCCCAAGACCTGTGCAATATATAGCATGAAGTTCTACATACTCTCAGAGCTTGTAAGTAAAGTCTCAGGTGAGAGAGTCCAAACTCCAGCCCTGGCATCTGGGCAGGGGTTCATTGCTGGGGAGCCCACCTCATGCTGCTAGGTTCTCTCAGGCAGTTGCTTGGTCATGGGTGGGCTGGGCTGTCTTGGACAAACTTTGTTGACGTCACCTCCTGAGAAGTGGGTTGTTGACACATCAGCACAGAGTGCTGGAGTCCACAGGAGTTCAAGGCCATCACTGGACACTCCTGAGTCAATGAACTGGGTTCCAGGTGCAGTTCTCCACGAATTAGCAGTGTGTTCTTGGGGAAAGTACTCACCATTTCTGAGCCTGCTCACTCAATATACTATGGGAATAATAGCAGCTTTCCTGCCTACCTTTCAGGAGATTAAGAGAATCAGAAAGATTCTATTTGTAGAAGAACAGCAGAAACCACAAATCCCTGCCTCTATACCATATGCTGAAGAGCAGTTGTCATTGGAAGAGGTAGAACGCTGCTAAGGACAAAGCACTGGGCAAAAAAGTCAGGAGATCTGATGTCCACTTCTGACTGAGTTGCCAAATCTCTGCTGTAATTATTATGTGTGATTTCCCAAAACTTTAATAACAACTAAACAATGTTCTTCCTGGAAGCTTATGGAAAATCCCTGGAAACGTCTGATCACTGGGTAACCTTTACTTGTCCACTGAACCAGCACACTCTGAACTGGGCTCTCGGACCTGCCATTTGCACACTGCATCCCTCACTGCACTTGACCCGCAATACACTGCGACGCAACAAACAGTAAGCCACACAGAAGTTTAGATGGTATCATTCCTAATTCTACATATGAGGAAACTGAGGCTCAGAGAGGTGCACTCACCTATAGAAGGTCACACAGCTAATAATGGTTAAAGCTGGAATTTTAAACTAGGTTTTCTAACGCCAAATCCTACAAGTAGATGGTTAGCATCCAATTAAGTAGGGTCAGAGAAGGAAATCTGGGCCTGAAGAACCAGAATCACTGGCAGCCCCCGCACAGGTGTCACTTTGAGCCTCCACAGATCTCTGCATGAGCCCCTTTCCCCACTGGCCAGAAACTGAAGCTTATCTGTGGTATTTAAAGGTCCAAGGAATTGGGCAAAGTTTCATGATAGGGATGGAAAATGTCTGCTCCTGTCAAATTTCAAACTCTTGCAGTAGTTGTCTCATTTTTTTAATGTCCTTCATTCTAAAAATATTTTTCCCACTTCCCCAAGAAATTCCATTTTGTCATTTACATGGTCAAATAAAACTCTGAAGAGATCAAGAAGTGGCAATTCAAGGTGGAAATATCAGAGCGGCCCCTGTCTTGGATCCCTGAGAATTCTGAGCCCACAGAGGCAGAGCACCCAGCTGAAGTAGCTTATGACTTATTTTAAAAGTCATTCTTAGCCCTGGAAGGGTGGCTCCGTTCGTTGGAATGTCATCCCATACACCAAAAGTTTGTGGGCTCCATTCCTGGTCAGGACACACACCTAGCTTGTAGGTTCAATCCCTTGTCCAGTTATGTGTGGGAAGAGGCCAATCTCTCTCTCTCTCTCTCTCTCTCTCTCTCTCTCTCTCTCTCTCTCTCTCTCTCTCTCTCTCTCTCTCCCCCTCTCAATTAATAAAAACATATCATAAGGTTAGGATTTCTTTAAAAAGCCATTCTTCTGCCTCTGCAGGGAAGGTAGCCTTCAGGTGAATGCTCTCTCTGGAAAATCCAGGTTCCTGTGGGGATTTCAGGTAAGAATCCTGGTCCTCTCCATGCCCCATGACTACTCTATCCAGGAAGGTTATCATTTAAAATTGACAGTGAAATAGCTTCCCAAACAAACAAACAAACAAAGAAGGCTAAAGGGGTTCATTACCATCAAACCAGTATTGCAAGAAATGTTAAATCTTAAATGCTTTAAGAGGAAGAAGAAATAGAGAGGTATTTTTAAAATGACAATAAATAAGTATCTATCAATAATAACCTTAAGTGTAAATGGATTAATTGCTTCAATCAAAAGACATTGAGTAACTGAATGAATAGGAAAACATGATCCATATATATTCTGTCAAGAAACCCAGTTCAGAAGAAAAGATATACACAGACTGAAAGTGAACGGATAAAAAAAAAATTATTCCTTGCAAATAGAAGCAAACAAACAAAAAAGCTAGGGCAGCAATATTTATATCTGACAAAATAAACTTTAAAACAAAGGCTATAATGAGACAAAGAAGGCCCCTACTGAATACTAAAGGGATCAACCCAACAAGTGGGTATAACTCTTATTAACATATATGCAACCAACATAGGAGCACCTAAATATATAAAGAAAATCTTGGTGGACTTTAAGGGAGAGATCAACAGCAATACAGTCACAGTAGGAATTTTAATACCCCACTGTCATCATTTTTGTTTGGATAGATCCTCCAAACAAAAATAAACCAAAACCAAAACAAGGCAACAACCACCTTAAATGGCACACTGGAGTGGATAGATGTAATTTATATTTACAGAACATCTCATCTCTAAGCTGAATATACATCCTTCTCAAGTGCACATGGAACATTCTCAAACACCACTTGTTAGGACACAAAATATGACTTAACAAATTCAAGAAGATTGAAATCACATCAAGCATCTTCTCAGATCACAACGGCATGAAACTAGAAATCAACTACAATAAAACAACTGAAAAGCATTCAAACACACGGAGACTAAATAGCATGCTATTAAACAATAAATGGGTTAACAATGAGATCAAGGAAGAAGTCAAAACTTACATGGAACAAATGAAAATAACCACACAACCACCCCAAATCTATGGGATACAATGGAAGCGGTCCTGAGAGGAAAGTTCCTAGTGCTACAGGTCTACTTCAAGAAGCAACAAAAATTTCAAATGAACAATCTAACCTTACACCTAAAAGATAAAGAGGGAAATTCATAGCATCATATGCCTAGTTCAAGAAACAAGAAAAATGTCAAGTAAACAGCCTAACTTTACACTTAAAGGAACTTGAAAAAGAACAACAAACAAAGTACAAAGTGAGAAGAAGGAAGGAAATAATAAAGATCAGAGCAGAGATAAACAGACATAAAGCCTTTAAAAAAAATACAAAAGTCAAAGAAACCAAGAGCTGGTTCTTTGAAAAGATAAAACTTACATATGAAATCTAATGAACAAAATAAACTTAAAAACAAAATAGAACAGAGGCACAGATACACGTAACAGGCTGACAGCTGTCAGAGAGGTGGGAAGAGGGTGACTAGATGAAAGAAGGTGAAGGTATTAACCAAGGAACATATATGCACAACCCATAGACACAGACAACAGTGCGGTGATGGCCAGAGGAAGGGGGGACATGGGCTGGGTCAGGGTGGACAAAGGGCAGACATCTGTAATAGTATCAACAATAAAAATAAAGTTAATAAAAAATTTTAAAATGCTGCTTTATTATGCATTTTATGGGACATCTTGGCAAGAAGCTGGTGTGGCTGAGTAATGTCATTTTCTCAACCCAAGACAATTGCAAAAACTGTGAAGTCTTAAGAAAAATGATGCCTGAGGGCATATCCACAACTCTGTGTAATATTTAGAAGAGCAGACACAAGGGGTCTGCTTCTTGGGCAGACTTCCTTTCTGTCCTCCATGTGAAGAGGTCTAATTCATACAGGATACCTAGGACATGAGAATTAAATAGTAACCAGCACCATATTCTGCAGAAGAGTGAATTAGTTCTGTCAGTATAAGCATGAGGGCTCCTTATCTTGGGGGGAAAAAATCAGTGCAGAGTTAGACCTTGGGGTCAGACTTGCTCACCTTCACTGATGGAAGTTGCCCATTGACCTGGGTTCCATTTTGGTAGGTATTACTCGGCAATGCTTCCAAGGTTCACTTTACCAAACTTATGGCAACTAGATTAATAAAATCATTGTATAATATATGTTGAATTATTCCTTTGGAAGAGGTGATTGGAGAAACCAACCACACACCCTCCCTAGGGCTTCTGAGGGCCACACAATGTAGCTATGGTAGCTGGCATTATGTGGCATCTACAGGCAAAGAAGAAGCCCTCACCCCTTTCTTTCCTGTGAAGGTGACTGATGTTTAATTGGAAATCAAAAATACAACCAAGTACATTGGCCCTAAACTCCCAGCAACTGAGTTAATCTACTGCAGAATGAAGTAGAACCAGACATAGCTTGTTTCATCTTGCCAAAAGAATGGTATGATAAGTCATGTTGCCAATGGCACAATCTGCAATATTACAGTAAAATAAAAATCAATGCCTCTTGGTCCTAGACATAACCACAATACTTTTATGGATCCAAATTCTGAAAGCTATGATAGTGAACATCTTGTTCACATTGGTTTTGGCAACTTCCAAAGATGTTTTGTATATCTTCCTGCCACCCACTAAATTTCCCACCCTTGCCACTTCATCAGTGACTCCAAATTTATAAAGAAAATCTGCATAAAAAATTCCCACTCCTCATAAAACCAAGATCTCTATACACAGGAATGTTTTATGGAACAGTACTTTCAAATGAAAGTTCTAAAAAATATTTAAACAAAGATTGTCTCATTGTTTGGGTACCACAGAAAGAATAAATGTGTACTATAGTGAATAATTTTCAAGCTCTGTGCTCCATACTAAACCCTGAAAGAGATCCAACTTCAATGTAAGCCCCTTGAGGGACCAGGATTTAATGAACTCTGTAGCCCCAGAAACTATCAGAGTTCCTGGAACGTGTCAGACAATAAATATTTGTTGAAAGACCAAATGTCAGACTTAACCACATTGGGGGCCACATAATAAACTCTGTGTATCAATGTTTAAGTAGAACTAACCCTACACCCCATTCTCTCCCTTCCTCCTTCACTGCCCATACACACTCACAGCACACACATGATCAACTTATCTAGACTTTACATACAACAACAACAAAAGATAAAAGATATGATTTTGTATCTGAAAATTATTATTTATAAGGTCAGGAAAGACCCAAGATTTTGGTTCCCTGCTCCAGAGATATTATAGACCTATTAGAAGTCAAAAGGATATACACAGTGCTATGCAGCATCCTTTGGTTACAACTGAAAACTTCAAATAAAGTTTTAATTGGAAATAGACATTCAATTCTCTGCTTTTGCCCTACCTGTTTTTGTTTATTTGTTATTGTTGTTGTTTAGCATATTAAAGCATAAAATAAACCTATTTAGACTCTCATGTTTTTCCACAGAGAAAGCATAGCAAAAGTTAAGGCAACTTCAGGAGAAATCCCATTTACCAAGAGACACCACATACTCTCAAACACAAAGCCTCAGTTTCTGATATTTATTTTCCAAACTGGACACTGGCTTACAGAAGACTAGACCCAGGGATCATTTTATGTAATGGATCATTGCTTTTATGAGTTCTTAGTGACCACAAAGGTCTTGAATTCCTTTGCAAACAGCAAAAAAGCAAATTTCCTCTTTTGGGGGTACCAGGAATTCATACCAAAGGCTACAGTGAGACATTCTTGGTCTGTGTCTATGAGTAATCGAAGACCACTACTCCATGGACATAAAGACAGTCAGGCATTAGTAAAAGCAAAGTTTCTCTTTCAAAGAGAAAGATACATGTAGTTTGAATGTGGTTGATCTTGGAAATCACTGTTTCTAATGAATTGCTTCAATGACTAAAAATGCTAAACAATACCACTAAAGATACAGCAAATTTATTTTAAACCAGTGGTTCTCAACCTTCTGGTATATATATTTTATATATATTGTATATATACATATATATTCAAATGTTTTTTACTTACATGATGTTAAGAATAATGCCCAACATTTCATTTTCTATTATTTTAAGATTTTTTAAATTGATTTTTTTAGAAAGAGAGGAAGAGAAAGGGAGAGAGAGAGAGAGAGAGAGAGAGAGCGAGAGAGAGACTTATTTAGAGAGAGAGAGGAAGAGAGAAGGAGAGAGAGAGAGAGAGAGAGAGAGAGAGAGAAACATACATCAGCTGCCTCCTGCATATCCCCCACTGAGGATCAAATCCAGCATCCTGGGCATGTACCCTGACCAGGAATACTAGTAGAACCAGCAACCCTTTGGTGTCTGGGGCAAGAGCCAACCAAGTCACAGTGGCCAGGGCAACGCCCAACATTTCTATAGGATGTTTGTCTTTCCTTCCATGACCCCTTTTTAAATTCACTACATCTATTTTGCTAGGCAAACAAGACAGGCTCTGCTGTGATTTGTCTGCACCTCAAGTGGAAGGTTAACAGGAGTTAAAATGGAACTCTTCCTAGTAGCACATTATAAAATGAACTGCCCACCAATGCAGGACTTGCAAAGGAAATGTTTCCAAAATCATACTTGCAATGTGTAGCCCAACATCCACTCTAAAAATCTCTGAGGTTGAAGAGATCTGAAGGAAGATATTTCTTTGGCAAAAATGGTAAGCATTATCAGCACTCCTCCCCACACTCCATGAGAAAGGGAGAGGGGGTGCATCCCTTCACCTGGGGGAGGCTTCAGGATTACAGTTTGGAGAGCCTGGTCTGTCTGAAGGCACAGGGACTGGGGTTCGTTCCAAGCTTGAAAAAACCCAGAAGAAAGAGGAAGTGATGGGTAGTTACCTAAAAGCAGAGGAAAGAGAGGCGGCTGCCCTGGAAATGGCTGTGTTGGAGTTTCCCTTGGTTTCACGTGGACATTGTGAAAAGATACCAGTATAGACCGTGTTATGAAAAATGTTACTTGTGTTATGAAAAAAGGTCCTCCTGGGAGCTGAGCAGCAGAATAACCCCAAGAAAGGATGGGCATTGATATCTGAAGTAGTAAGTGGCCAATTTGAAGGGACATTATCCGTGTTAAGGGAACGGCACTTGATCCCCAATATAAGGGTGTCTCGCTCCCAACACACCCAGAGGGCAATAATATTTGATTATTATAGGCCCATCAAGCAGCACCTTTTTCACTCCCTAACTCTCCCTCACCAACCCTCTTCACCCTAGAAGACCAGAGCAGACTAGGGGCAGGTTAAGAGGAGGAAAAGTTGCATAAGATGGGAAACAGAGAAGACCACTGTAGACCCCACCTCCAATTGCAGGCTTCCAGTCCGATGTATTACTGAGTTGGGGAAGGGGAGAAGCTTCCATATAGAATAGAATTCAAAGCATCAAACATTCGAAACATCCAGTGGCTACCCATAAAAGCTCAAAAATCAGCAACTGCTGATTACATTTTACAGCATAGTCTCTGAGATGCCTGAATCTGGGACTCTTGGAGGCTGGGGCTAGGCTATCCACAAGTCCATTATGGAGAACCAACCTGGGATACGCAGAAAATTGTTCCAGCCTTGCTCTCCAGAGCCCAGAAGATGAAACAGAAACTTTGAACACTGTGCTTCCCTAAGGGGATAGAGCTTGTATGATCTGGAAAGTGAACAGATTTCAGACAGAGCCAAGTAAGTCAGCCTGGCCGCAAAATTGCCTTCTTTTGACACCCTGGCCTGATTCTCCTTGAATATCATTGTTTCATATCATCTGAAGCTATTTCATTTGAACTCACGCATTATTGATAAGGTGCCTTCTCTATATAAGAAATTGAACAAAAGCACCTAAGGGGAGTCAGATCCCCTACTTCCAACTTTGATCCTGGGCAAATCCCTTCCTCTGCCTCTCTCCTTCAGGTTCCTGTACATAAAATGAGAGCACTGAATGAGATGTCCTCTAAGACCATCATTGCTCTAACACAGTGGTCCTCAACCTTTGCTGCACATTAGAATCACCTGGGAATCTTTTTAAAATCCTGATTTCTGGGCCTTATCCCGGTGATTCTAATGTGCAGCCAAGGTTGAGAACCACTGCTCTAACACATTATACCATGTGTAGAGTCTGAAAGGATTTAAATGTGACTAAAGCATTGAGAATTAATTAGCCCTTGAATTGGTAGAGCATTTTGTAATCTTTGCAAAATTCTTTCATACCCATTACCTCATCGGTTTGTATCTCCACCTGCGATTCTAAGGCATTGGTATTATTAGCCTTATTAAACAAATGAGGAACCAGACTCAGAGAAGTTAAATGAGTTATCCCAGGTCACACAAACAGCAGAAGTTGGACCAGGAGCTGAGCATCTTGATTCCCAGCCTGGCCGCCTTTCCATGCCCCACAAATTCTGGTGTTTGTCATTAATAGTGACACAGGCAGCTCCTGGGAACCAGTCAGGGTCCCTTCTCACTGATGTCAGGTAACAACATTGCACTGGTTTTTGTCAAAGTCCCAGTGGCTGGTCTGATTAAGTAGGTTCTTCCCAGAGGGTCTTGTGAACCCCCAATAACCTCCTTTCTAAGTTTCTTTCAGTAACTCTGACCATTTGGAGAGAAAACAAATCCATACACAGAGGAGTTTTAGGTGTTATTTTAACTTTGTATACCATGCATAAAAAGTTGCCCTTTAACTTCTATTTTTGAATATAAGTTAGGGAAAAAGAAAAGTTTTTGGCACATGTTCTCCAGGTGAATGCCCCAGAGCCTGGAGTTTAACTCCAGGACCCCCAACAACACTCCAGAGTAACCCCTGTTTCTACCCCCTCCCCCTTCCCCATAAAGTCCAGGTCCCTTCCCTCACCACTGTATCCCACCAGCTACCTGTGAGGTTCCAGACCAACTTTGCCCCAACACTCAGAATTTCTTCTTGACTTTGTCTTATTCACTGAAAGAAAAAAAAATCACTGCATTGTTTAAAGAGAAATAAAAATCAAGAATACATTGTCATTACAAGAGCACAGAATATTCTCATGGCCACATAAATTACTCAATAGTTTTTCAGCAGGTCAGAATATTAATTTGTATTAATATCTGCTAATAAATCAGAGCAAGTTTTAAAGATTTCTACTAAAAATAATTAAAACACAAAAAGTTTTGGTTCCCTGAGTAATATTCATCAATATGTGGGGGGAATCACCCTGGGGAAGAGTTCACTCCTTGACCATGCATGTGTCCCTATATTTCTTTTTTCGCACACACAGATTCAACTCTGATTTTTGTGCTTTAAGCTCTGACATGGATAGTTCTGTCTATCCCATTTGATGCACAATAACCTGTTATAGCCACACAAAGAGAGGGGAGAATTATACAGAAGCATGAATAAGATCATGTTCCTAAAATGTTATTTAGAGAAACTCATTTGAGGTTTCCAATATGTGTTGTCAGAATCAGACCCACTGCCTCTCTGCTCAGAATTAACTTCCACGTTGCCCAGTCCTATAACCCTGACTTCCTGGGAGAAAAAAAAGAAGTCCGCTAGCTACCTAGAAACCAATGCAGGTCTTCTGGAAGCTTCGACTGCCACCCTAAATAATCCTGGGATGACCTGCAAATGGTACGAATAGTATTTGCTAATTCTATCACTGCTCAGTTCCCCAAATTTGCCACTGCAGTAAGAGGGAGCGTTACTGGCAAGTGAGTAGTATCCCACAGGGCTGAGGGTGTGCCCTGCTCAATGTCAGCCTTTTCAGCTGAGTGGACAATCTGCTTTAACAGTGGGATGCTGGGAGCACGGACACCGGACGCCAAAGCCCTCCTGGTCCCGGTGGTAACTTCATTTCCCAAATGTTCATAATTAAACAGCTTTTATTGAAGTAATCAGCATGAGCTCCTTAGCTTTGTTTTTGCAAACGGTATTGTGTTTATGGAGCCAAATATGAGAGACTTTGATACTGAATACCTCCTCGGATGTGTTAACGTTGGCAGGGTCTCTAGATTCTGAAGATGCTGGGCCGCCTCAGCACAGCTTCCCCTCCAACCTCCAGCTCATCAGCACCCCCCCACCCCCCCCACCCCCCGCAAACCACAAAGCACCAGTTCCCCTGTAAGACTCACTTAGCTTTTTCTCCTGAAAGTCCCAGGGAATGGTGTGCAATCGAAACAGGGTGAAATACGATCTCAAAGTGTCTGTCGGACCAGAAGTTTTCAAAGAAAACATTTCTTAAGTCTTGTGTTCACTGTCGTTTCAGCAGGCCAATTAGAT
>NW_006293779.1:10391138-10392637 GCF_000327345.1 Myotis davidii | reverse complement strand
AACAAGACTTAAAGCAAATAAACGAGCCCAAAACTGGCATCCCAGGGGCCCCTGGCCATCGACCTCCTTCATTCCCCCTGCGGGATGGCCAGCCTACCCTCTGGGACCGAGGGCCAACCTACAGGTTAATCAGATGAGACATTAGTTAGCAGCCTCGATTACTAGAAAGCAATTAATCAGGGAAAGTCTCCAAACAGGAGGAGAATAAATAAACAGGCAGGCACATGCAGTCCCATTTCAGCTCTAGATAAGACTGCCATCCAGGTGTCCTGCTGGGGTAGAGCCCATCTGTCTTGTTCAGTTCCTCTTGGGAAATGTGGTGACATTTCTCACATCTGCCTAGAAAATGCAAAGCCAAGAGGGCTCTGAATGGGAAGAAGGTGGGAGACTTTAGAGGAACTATTTTAGCACCCAAGAGGGATTTTGTGGAGAGCTTTCACTTATCCTGATCATCCTTTCGCATTGTATGTAGACTCATTTTGACACAGCAAAAAAACAAAAACAGGTTCTGCATGGGTCTCTAAACTCCTATCCATTTGGAGACAACGAGGGGCTTGGGTGGTGGCCTTGGGTCTATCCATAGGAACCCATAGGTTCATTAGCCCTTTGAGACTCTGGCTTCAGAGACTCTCCAGACAAGCTACAAAGGATTCAGATCAACAGAAAGAACTGGTTTCCTCTGATTTGGGGCAAGAACGATTGGAAAAGGGAAGAAAGTGTAGTTAATGCAAGAGGAAAGTATCAACCATTGGTCCTGCTTGACCTGACATATCACTTCAAATCGGGTCACTCATCTGTGTTGTCTTTTTCCTTCTGGAACAAAAAGATGTCAGCAACCAGAGAATATGTGTAATGTAAACACGGCTGTGTTAGCTCAGCGTCAGGGAAAGCACACCCAACGTAAGTCAGCACAAGACATCCTCGGCTCAGAGGACAAGCGCAATGATTTTAACCTAATGACCCGCTCTTAAACAGCTCTACAGCAAATCACAATTGAATAAATAACACTTAATAGCAGAGATTTGTTTTACAGCCAGATTATTTCTGGGGAGAGAAAGAGAAGGTAGGGTGAGTCACTTAAATTTTTAATTATAAAATTAAGGTGGTTTCCAAATATTGCTATGAATGTAACCTCAAGCTAAATTTACAAAGTGCCACAACAGTGAGTTACAGGCATTCTGGAACAAAACGGAGAGGCAGGGCGTGAGAGGTGTGGCAGTGTACCAGCAATTGAGGCTTTGTTTTTGTTTTTTGTTTTTTTTATAATATATTTTTTATTGATTAAGATATTACATATGTGTCCCTGTCCCCACATCCCCCTCCACTCCCCCCAACCCCACCCCCGTTGTCCGTGTCCATTGGTTAGGCCTATATGCCTGCATGTAAGTCCTTTGGTTGCTCTTTCCCCTTTACCCCCACCCTCCCCTACCCTCCCTCAAAAGCCCGACAGTCCAATCAATGCCTCTCTGTCTCTGGCTCAGTCCTTGTTCATCAGTTTA
>NW_006293779.1:10349343-10389749 GCF_000327345.1 Myotis davidii | reverse complement strand
TTCTCTTTACTCCTAGTTGTAGAATTTCCACTCAGCCAGCCCTCCTGTGGTTCTGGATGTTGCCAGTTCCCTTTTTCAGGCTTAATTTGAATTGGTTGTTTAAGGCAGCAATCTCCGGCGTTAACCTATGCCGCCATCTTCGGTTCTCCCCTGAGGCTTTGTTTTGTTGACTTAAACTAAAGTTGAGTCTAGGGCCTTCCTTCAACCCAATGATGAGGAATATCTGACCAGAGTTAGATAAAAATCATGGCATATACAACAGTGAATGAGTGGAAGATGCAGCCACGTGTGTCTCTGTGAAAAACTACAGAACTGAGGGTCAGGAAAGCCAAAGTCAAGGCCTAGGTCTGACAATTTCTGGGGTACCAAGAAGGAACTGGCTGCAATGAAGGTGGGAGAGCTATTATAGCTCATGGCAGACACTGAGAAATCACAAAAGCATGTGCAGAACTGGTGAGCTGGTCAGTCTTCCCCAATGACAGCATTCAAGCTAAAGTGATGCCCTTCACTGAAAGCTTCTTCATCCTCCCTCGTTCATCCCTTCTTTTTTTTCTGTCTCATTATTTAACTCTGATATTTCTAGTGTGTCTAATTTTTTCACACAATCATCCACATACATATCTTTGATTAGGTGACCTGGTGATGGCTTTGTGACCTCTAAGAGAGTCCAATGACACTTTTACCTTGCCCCCCCCCCGCATATCTTTATAGCCTCAAAAAACAATGATTGTGCCCCCAGGGAATATTGGGGCTCAACCAGAAGCCAAGTCCTGCAAAACCTTTTCCTCTTCATGCCTTTCATGCCTTGAATGATAACTGAAAACCTAGACTTTCCAGAAGCAACTACAAGTTCATCTTCACTGACTGTGTGCCGTTGTCACGATTGTAAAAGGCACTCATGCTGCTCATAGGACCACTGGGATACAGCCCAGCCCATGAGATTTTGAGCGTCACTCAGGAGCACTGCCTCCCCAAATCAGCTTCTCGGGATTCACACTTAGTCACTCACTGATCATGCCATGAGAAATCCAGGTAATAGTCTCTGTGAGAGCAGGTTTCGTGTTTTCTCCATTATGACCGCCCCTCCCTGCCCCCCACCCAAGCTCCTAGAATGATGCGTGAACATGGTACTTGCCATTTGTTTTATATTAACCAAGCAGCTACCTGGGCTGGCACTCTGCTGTCTATGAAGATGCACAAAAATCACACTCAGCCCCTCCTATAAAGCAGCTAATAAGGTACACAAAGACCTGAATGGATAGTTATAATCCTGAAGGGCACATGCCAGATGTAGCCAAAGGGTGGATATCTCCTTCCCTTAACCATCCATGTCAAGTCATCTCCAAGTCTGATTGATCTCTAGAAATCACTCACTAAAGCAAAACCTTAGCAAATGGCTCTTCATGAGGGTTACGTGATAGGCCCAAATCACTCAGATGTAATCAGAAAGTACTTGGAGCGCCCATACTTGCAGAGGGATCCTGACAGATAAGACTATCTGGGAAGGCAGGACCAGATGATGAGTAAACTTAAGCCATGACTAAGAAGGAATCATTGAAAGAAAGCCAAAAAGGCTGAGCTGGGCAAAGACGACCCTGAGTAACCTGTGAGGCCTCAGGGGCAAATACAGAACCATGTTCATGCAGGACAGCCCGAGAGGACCCCACAGGCTGTGTGAACAGAGCTCCCCAATGATGGGCAGCACACAACATAAAACCACACACAGTCGCCCTATGCTCATCTTTCCACCTACTGTGTGCAGGAGAGCAGCCTCTTGATAAATGTTTGATGAATGAAACCCATTGCTGCTAGAAGGAATGAAAAACTGCTCTGTGAAAGATGGAGCAAATTTTTACTGTGTTCGTTTTTGCCCAAGATGACAAAAGAAAGTCCAGTAGATGCAAAAGCAAGAAAGAGGTAAACATTTTTTAAATTTCGAAGAGCTTTCTATGACGCAATGTAGTCTAATGATGAAAGGGAGTGACAGGCAGGCAGCTGTAAGCTCCCTCTCACAGACACTAACACGCAGAGAGTGGATGAGTGGCCCTCAGGGCTTGGGGCAAATATTCCATTCTTAGAAGAGGAAGTGGAGGTCGGGTCAAATCCAAGGCTGCCTTTGGGTCCTGATACAGAGCAAAAATGCAATGAGCAGACCCCTGGAAGGTCCCAGAGCCAGGCAGGAGGTAGCACAAGGGGGGCCCAAAAGAGTTAAATTTCTATTCAGCTCCAGACCATTTCTAAAGTTATTTCTTATGAAATCAAAATGTTTCCAAGTGACTCCAGGTCGGAAAATGCCAGGCATTACAATGTGGGTTTACTCAGCAGGCAGAGGGGCCTGCAATGTTGTCTGACTGCATTGTACACAGTGGAAGAAAGACCGTGTCATCCTTCCTAATCTGATGAATCCTTGTCATAAATCCTGCCCAGGCTGTCAGCAGGGCGGCTGCTGGCACAGGGCGAGGGCTGGGGGTGCACTTTACGAGGGCCAGTGGAGACATCAGGCCGCCCAGCCTCTGCGAGAAGCTAGTAAATCAGCACTCAGTGCACGCTCTTTGCAGAGACAGCCGCCTCCAGGGCCCTGCAGGGGCCCAGAATACAGGTGAACTTGGCAGGAGAGGTGGAGAGTGCTCTGAGTGGACCTGGAGCTATGGGATCCTGGGGTGCAAGGTAGTGAGGGTGCAATGAGGCACCATGCCACAGACTTCCCGAGAGCCTCACTGCCCATCAGGGAGCACCAAGCTGGATGTGGGAATACAGGGCCACCAACAGAGAGGATCTCTGCCAATTAGTAGCTCACAATGCATAAAGGGAGACCCCATCCGGAAAGAAAGAGCTTCTATTCATCTACTCGAGCTGCCATAACAAAATACCATAGACCTGGTGGCTTACACAACAGAAATGTACTTTCTCACAGTTCTGGGGCCTGGAAGTCTCAGATCAAGATCCCACAGAGTCACTTTCTGATCAGGGCTCGTGGGGAAAGTTGAGCTAAGCTAGTCCACGGCATTGCTGCCTCGGCATCCAGGGCCTTAAACTGACACCAGCCCCTCATGCAAGCACATGCCCTAGATTTCTACTCTAGCTGCACAGAGTCACAGGCAAATGAAAGTTCCTAACAGGACTCCCCAACAGCCCTGTGATCAACAGCACCCCCTGCTTCCTAGTGTCTGTCTTATTCATCTCTTAGGTAAGACTCTGGAGCGGGGGTGGGGGTGGGGGTGGGTCTGGTTTGAATTGACCGATCTGTTCTTAATCAGATACTACCCCACCAAAGCACTGAATCCACGGATGCCCTAATAAAAGCATAAGCCCCATGTACTCCCTTTCTCTCTGTCTGCACTCTGCCTTGATCTTCTCATGTAACCTCTCAAGGCCTTCTGGGTATTTCCCCTAGAACTTCTGAGTAACAAACTTCTTTTTTTTTTTCTTTTTTTTAATTTTATTTTTTATTACAAAGGGTATTACATATGTGACCATTTTCCCCCCCTGCCCTAGACAGTCCCCTAGCCTCCCCTATTCCCCAGTGTCTTATGTCCATTGGTTATGCTTATATGCATGCATACAAGTCCTTTGGTTGATCTCTTTATTTCAATTTCTACTCTAGCCCATTGTTGAACTTGGACTCACCATCCACACCCTGTGCTCTACTTAACAAATGCAAATGTAGCAGTCATAGCAGCACTCTTCATGGCTTGCAGGTGGCTGCTGCCTTCTTGCTGGGTCCTCCTATGACAGAAAGAAAGAGAGTGGGCTATCTGGTGTCTTTCTTATAGGGACACTAATCCTATGGGAACAGGGCACCAAACATATGATTTTATTTAATCTTAATTATCTCCATAAAGACCCTATCTCTAAATATAGTCACACTGAGTGGGCACTATTATTAATCCCATTAGAAGAAATTGAGTCACAGAGTGGTAAATACCCCATTGCCCTTATGGCTCCCTCAGTTCCTTACAATAAACCCTCATGCTATCCCCTATGCTCACCACCCATTAATCAAGTAAATGGCTAAGTCTTTCCTCCTTAGGAATTTGGGGAAGGACACAAACATTCAGTCCATAACAGAGCTCTAGAAAACAATTCTAATAAGAGTTGATAAATTCTGTTATAGATTAAACAAAGCTCTGTGGAGTGATTCATCTGACTGGGCAGCTTGGAGGTGAGAAAGTAATCAAAGAAAATTCCATAAAAGAGGCATCTGATCAGACCATGTAGAATAAGAAAATGCCCACGCAGTGCAAAAGTAAAGGGAGGCCACCTAGGATGGTGGTGGCAAGTACAGGCCTTGGAGTCCAGCGGTCTGGGTTGAAATCCCCCTTCTGATCCTATTAGTTCTCTGACTCTGGAAAAGCGTTTTAACCTCTCTGAACCTTGGTTTACTCATCTATAAAATGGAAAGAAAAGAATCTGGTTGACAGGGTTGTGGAGGCTAACAACTTAATTCCTAAAAGGGACTTAACCAATAATGCCAGCTCATAAATTCCAGGCAGAATGGGGTGAAAACCTGTCAATCTCCTGGAGACTCAAAAATAGATGTTTAGGGAAGGGTGAGCAGTTCAATGTAGGAACATGAAGGAGAAGACAGAACAGAAGGATTGGACGCAGATCGGAAGTTTATTAATGCTGCACTAAGGCGTTTGAACTTGTTCTGAGAGAGTCAGAGAGCTATTGGGGGACTTGAAGCAGAAGAGTGACATGAAGAAGCCTAGATTTTAGGAAGATCACTCTGGTATCCACATGAAGCTGAAGAGAGAAGGAGAGTTGGGCCAAGACCAAGGCTAGGGTATCCAAGATGGCAGCCAAGAAAATGTCCCCATACCCTTTTCCTGGAAACTAAATCCCTTTTCACTTCAAAAAGCATCTGCTGAATCTTCACAACATACAAGGCCCAGTGCCAAGAACTGTAACTGAGACTCTGGCCCCACCCCCAAACTCCTCAGCATCCAGGACCCTCCACAGTCTTTTCTCAGCACACCTCTCCAGTCTTTCCTCCAGCACTCCTCGGTAGGCATGCTGGGCTCCAGCCAAACAGACTAAGAGCCTTTCCAGATGCAGTGAGCTCAAACTAGTTCTTCCCTTCACCCCCTTGCTCCTGTTGGGGGAACCTTCATCCCTGGGTTTGAATCACTCCTTTGCTACTTCCTAGCACTCTGTGACCTATGGCAAATCACTTAACCTTTCTGAGCACCCGTGCTTTGTGTGCATAATTTAGATAGTGATAAACACTTAACTCACAGGCTTAGAGTAAGGGGCAATAAAAGCATTTAGCACAAAAACGGGCATATTTGCTGCTATTCACCTGCAAGGCCCTCCCCCAGAATCTCTTTGTCAATGAGCCTGTTCAGATCCACCAGACTTTGGGACCTACCAATGACCTCTATAGCCAGTCCCCTCACTCTGCTCTCAGAAGCTAACATACACTCCAGGCTTCTGGGCACTTGGTTTCCTTCACTCCGAAACCACTCCCTGCTGGGAAGGTCTCACAAGGACCATATATTTTTTACCTATGTGTCTTCTCAGCACTAAGAGACTGTGATTGTGTATAGATCCGAACTGGGCAGATATCCGTATGAAGTTAGGCTATGAGAGATAAACAGCACAAGACCCACCATCCAACATGCCATGCCCAAACTCCGTTGTATGCTGTTTTCCTGACAATCATCCCTGATGATTGGATCAGAAAAGGGCACGAACCCAATAGAAACCTGCTAATACCAAGGCCAGTCACATATGAGATGGCCCAACCAAAAACATCAGCCAAAACAACAAGATTCTCTATTAAGAACATTCTTGGAAACAAGATGATGATCAGGCAAGGGCAACAAGAGATGAAATTAAAAGGAGTTTGAAAGCCTAAAGTCAAGGCAGAGACATTGAGGGGAATTTAAAGTTCAAGTCACAAGAACCCCCAGCAAGTAAAAGTTATGAGAAACCAGAAATTATTAGTAAAAATAAAGATTACATGTATTGAAGAGCTATTGTCACTCACTGAGCTAAGCAATACACAGATTTTTTCCCTCAAAAACTCTGAGTGGGCACTACTATTATTAGTCCCATTAGAAGAAGAAATTGAGTGACAGATTGGTAAATACCATAAGCTCCCCATTGCCCTTACAGCTCCCTCAGTTCCTTACAATAAACCCTCATGCTATCCCCTATGCTCACCACCCATTAGTCAAGTAAATGGCTAAGTCTTTCCTCCTTGTAAGTAACAGGAACAGAAAGTTCAGCGGAGACAAGGACTGAACACAAGGCATGGAAAATGTGTAAGAAGGAGAGGACATGAACAAATGCCCCCTTAAACATGGCCCAAGAGCAGCCCCAGTGTCCTGAGTGGCTTCCCAGCCCTCCAGCTTGTAGAATCGCTCCTTCTCCTGGGCCCTGGAGGTCTGTGCCATGCATGACTACATGCTGTGTAGTGTCTTTAATGATCTTGTATATATCATGCCTTTCCTTCCAAGCCAGCTCGTGAGCTCCTTGAGAACAGAGATCATGCCGCCTTCTCCTGTCATTTGTTCTTTAGCAAATGAACATTTACAGAAGTCATCCCCCTGGCTCTGTTCAAAGTGCCAAGAATCCCATCCATGGCCACAGAATCCTTCAGGGCTCTCCAGAAGCATCAGAGCCCTTAGGTGTAATCTGAGAACCACCAGCAGAATAAATAAATCCCTGCCCCAGTGGCAAATACTTCCCTTTACTTCTTCCCCTATAAAAGCAAATTCTCCAACCCAGTCTCACAAGTGCTTTCTAATGGGCTCTTTGTTTTGTTTATTCCACTTAGTTCAAGCCAGAAGCAAACAAGAGAAAATGCACAGGGAACCACCTAGCACAACGTGTGGCATAGAGTCAGGAGTTCTGTGCTTCCTCCGATAATGCCTTCTTTGATGAGCGCACTTTTGTGTTTTTCGTGGCTGCAAAAATGGTTGGGCCGTGGCCGTAGGTGCATTGCCAAGAAGCCTGTTCTCAGCACAAGTACAGAGTTGCCACACATGAGCAAGAGAAATATAAACTTGAGGTGCTCATCTTTGGGGCTGCCAGGTGCCCACTCAGATAGTAATCCGTGAAGAGCTGACCAGTCCACACCTCTCAAGTGGGGATCCAGCTTGTAGGCTCGGCCTCAGAACACGTTCTGCAGGGCTGACATGGCATGTAAACCCTGACCTCAGAAAATGGCAGAGGTGGGGCTTGCCAAGCTGAAAACCTCACACAAGGTTCAAAAGAGCAAGAAGAGAGTTAAAGAAATCCCCAAATCCAGGGGTCAAAGTCCAGCTATGAAGACTGGAGCACAAGCAAGAAAGTGTGTGTGGGGGTAGAGGGGAGGTGGGGGGAGGGGGTCTACCAAGGTGGGGGTAGTGAAAGTGAGGTGGAAACAAAGGCTTTCACAGTGATTGTCTCTACAGTGTATTTCAAACATCTTTAGAAGATGAACTCTCTTTTTAAATAAAAGTTATGGCTCTAGCCAGTTTTTCTCAGTGGTTAGAGCATCGGCCCTCGGACTAAAGGGTCCTAGGTTTGATTCTAGTCAAGGGCATGTACCTCGGTTGCAGGCCCTCTGGCCCTGGTCAGGACGAGTGCAAGAGGTGACTGATAGATGTGTCTCTCTCACATCTATGTTTCTCTCTGTCTCTCCCTTCCTCTTCCACTTTCTCTAAAAAAAAAAAAAAATGGAAAAAATATCTTCAGGTGAGGATTAACAAAAAAAATTAAAAATATAAATGAAAGCTATGCAACCCTAACAATAACTGATTTTTTAAGTCAGTTATTAATAAATTAATGCATTTACTAATTATAAAAACAATTGATAAGAACAATAGAATTCATTTTATTAAGATGAAAATCTGAAGTGGAGAATGACAATGGCTGTTTTATATCACCCTCAGCATCCACTTTATTTCAATATTTTGTCTTGATTCTATAGTTTCAAAAGAGAAAAATCCTGATTACAGAGAAAAAAGTGTTGCAAATAATAACAATTATTTTTAACCAATTGCATTTCGGTGAAAATAATTTTCAATGAGACATTAGTGGTACAAAATCTTTATTGTGAAATCTTTAAAAAAAATGAGCACACATGTTGAAGAAAAAGTCAAATTTGCGTAATCACAAAAGGAGAGATTCCTTTGGTTTAAAAATCCCCAGCCAAGATCATCTAACCTTTGCCATTCAATTCCATAGATTGGCATGGGCTGGGAGCTTGGACCAGTTGGTCTGTCCTAAAAGTTTCTTTCTGTGTGAAGTGGACATAAGCACCAAAGAGGCCTCTGGTGGGGAACTGGTGAACCACCTAAGAATTCAAGTTAAGAAGAAATTACCAAATCCATTTCATAAAATACCTTAGGAGGGTAATAGAAGTGAAAATGGAAAGTCTGAGAGACTCCAGGTGAAACCTCAGATGTATCATTTATTAGCTATGTGACCTTAGGCAAATTATTTAAAATTTCTGCGCCTCAGTGTACTTATCTATAAAATCAGGATATTAATGTCTTTCACTGGACTCTTACAACTATTAAATGAGATGCAGTGTGTGCAGGCCTGGTCATTCAGTGACTCCGAACAGGATGAGCAACAGTGACCTGAAGGAAGGAACGCAGGAGCCTGGTGGTTATCTGTGGGGAACCTGACTGAGACCTGGAAGGGGTGGAGTGGGGAGTGTCAGGAGCAGGCCCTCCCCAGGTGGAGAGGGGAGGGAAGGAATGGCGGGGCTCATGTGGTTGTTCCTGCCTCCTTGGGGATTGATACAGGGGGCACATAGAGCCCAAATGAAACACTGGAGAAGTGAGGGGCTGAGAGCCACAAAGACCAGGAGATGCTAGCAGTTAACAGTGCAACTCCAAGGACCAGGACTGTTGTACCCTCAGATTGCTCTGCATGCAGGTGTCTGTAGATAGACGCTTCAATTCACCCTCCTCCCAAGGTCACAGAGACAGCTGGCAGCTGACCAAGCAGAAAGAGGCACACAGGGCAATGCTGCTCAGAGGTGCCAACCCCAACCCTGCATCCTGAAGACACCTACATCATGAAACCACCACTTCATTGATGGAAGTTCTGGGCATATCTCCCCAGTCAAGTTCAAAGTCTGTGTTGTCTTATTTCTTCCCAAATTAAAGCAGCTGTCTGTCCCCATTCACATATATGATTCTTATGGGACTCTCATCCGATATTCCACCCATTGGGATCCCTTTATTTAAGCTGGATCTTCTGTTTTGTTTTCCTTTGCCCTGGGCTATTTACCACCACTACAGCTAGCTGTCCCGTCCACCCTGCAGCTCTGCCAGTCTATCTAACCCCTGATTAGAGAGAAGCCAAGATGAGATGAAAGGGCAGATTCTTCAGGGAGAGGAAGAAAGCAAAGCCCCAAACTCTGAGCCTTCCCCACAAGATGCAGGAAGGAAACAACACCCTTCCACTCACTCTGATACCCTCCCCTCAAGCACAATTTGTTGAATCCCAGAGGTCCTCTTTACTCCCACACTGCCAGTCAGTGACTCAACGCCTCCAGCCCTGTGAGTGAAAGGCCTCATGGGCATGTGGCTTCTTGTTGGAGAAGAGTCCACATCCCCTCCTAACGGCTCTCCTAACAAGCTCACGTAAAGATCACCAGTTACAGAGATCACTGTCCCATCCTCCACTTTACAAATAATTGATTAGTGTGACTGAGGTGCTTAGAAAGTGATTCATTTGGGCTCCATTATCTCTGTCGTTTTTTGTACATACAATATTTATCTGCATGACATACATATAGGCAAGCCCGATTTGAAAGTAGTGAGTAATTGACCTGTAAATTTCAGTAGAACTAGTACTGTTTATATTTGTTGGCGCTTCCATTATAATGAAATGATGAAGAGAGATGACTATTGTGACTTAGATGCTTAGAAGTGATTCATTTGGGCCCTATCATCTCTGTCATTTTTAATGGGAAGGGTTGGGTGGTTTGTAAACATGGTTATGACAGGTGAGGAGAGAACAAACAGGCCAGAGGGAGGGAGAACCACAGAGGTGCCTGCAGGGTGAGGCCTTTCTTTCCCAGAAGGATAAGACAATTCTGTCTGAGATGCTCTTCCCGCAACTGTGCTGACCCTGTGCTACAGCAGGACCTGAGGGGTGAGGGTGAGGCCACCACCTTCCCAGGCACCTCAGAACAGCGAGCACAGAGCCCCACAATAGACACATGAAGTGAATGACGCGGGAATAATGGTTGAACTATTTCGAAAGTATACTTGATTTTCCTACAGAATATCCACAGCAGAATTTATGGGCATGCTAATCTTTACTGTGGGTGCACTCCAGGTCAGTAACCAATGCACTAAGGTCCTTATCCTCACTTTACAAGTAAGATTACAATGAACCCCAAGGAGTTGACTCCTAGTTACAGGAAAAAATAATTCCATTGTGATCCCTAGGAGAAAGTCATGTCTTAATCATCTTCAATACATCTCATGTTCTAGCCTAATGCCCAGAACACAATGGGTACTCTAAAATGCACAAGTACTAGAGGTGGGTTGTGTGACCAGTATTACCAACTTACCCAAAACACTCTCACTTTTATTCTTAACATTCAAATTAACCACATAAGTCTCTATCATATCCAAATTATGGGGATATGTTTCTCTTTCTTGGGACTTCCTTTGCCTAGAATTGTCAATGACTCCAATGTTCATTCAAACCAAAGAGGCTTCTCTAACTTTCAAACTCCGTAAAGTGAGAACTAGAGAATTAAATTTGTCCACAACTAAAATCCCACTTTTCAGCTGCTATGGCTTTTGTTGTTGCCACATAGATCTCTGTCAAAAATAGATATATCTTCGTGCATTGAAGCCTTTTATTTATGTTCTCTGTTGAATTGGTTACTCATATCCATGGCCCAATTTTTCACTGAGGTTCCTTTCTTTTCCATACTGATTTGTAAGATTTCTATTTATGTCCTAGATATTAATATCTTGTCCATATTAGACACTGCAATAACATTATCCTATAGTTAAATTGTTACTAACTTTATTCATAATGTGCTTAAATTTGACATAATCAAATTCATTAGTGAGTCTGCCTCATGCCTTGTGTTTTAACCGTTTTAAGAATTTCTTCCTCTCTCTTAGGCCTTTGAACTATTCACCCTTTATTTTCTTCAACTAACATTTATAGTATTTCCTTCGACAATTAAGTCTTTTTTTTATTTTTATTGATTTCATAAAGTAAGGGAGAGGGAGAAAGAGATAGAGACATCAATGATGAGAGAGAATCATCAATCGACTGCCTCCTGCACTCCCTACTGAGGTCTAGCCCACAACCCAGGCATGTACTCCGACCAGGAATCGAACCTTGACTTCCCGGTTCATAGGTGGATGCTCAACCACTAAGCCATTCCAGCCAAGCGACAAGTCTGTAACCCATCTGAGATTTACTTTTGTATGTTATAAGGTTTATTTTTCTTTGTATTGTGATGCAGTTTTCCCAGATCCAACTATTAAACTTCTTATTTTTTCCCCAACCCCTTCAATGATTTGTTGTGCTTGTTTTCTTGAATATTAAGTCCCCAGATATAGAAATATACATGTAGATAGATATACCTATATAATGCAAACATATAGATGATAGACATCCACATAATACATATAGATAATATAGATATAGATACAGATGTTTTACATATAGATATAGAGATAAAGATAGAGATAGAACTAGAGTTAGAGAGATAGGTAGAGATAGAGATGATAGAGATAGAGATAGAGATAGAGATGAGAGAGAGAGAGAGATAGGTAGAGATATAGAGATAGATATAGATATATGTCTGTCTCTGAGTTCTCTATTCTGTTCAATTGAGTTATTTATCTCATGTCTTCATATCTGCCAAGAAAAATATTCCTCCATTTCTCTACTTTTTTAATGTTCACTTACCTATCGTGGCCTTATTAGTTCTATATAATTTTTAGAATATATTTATCAAGTCCTTCAAAATATCCCACTGGAATTTTAAATGCAATTGTGTTGAATTTGGAAATTAATCTGGGAGGATACAGCTTGATCATATTGACTCATCCTCTACAAGAACAAGGAATGTCTCCCCATTTAAATAAATCATCCTCTGTGTGTGTTACGTGCCGGTGAGTCAGCTCAGACTCCTGACGACTCTGAATGAGTGAGGATCACAATGCCCTGTCCTCAGCGGCCTGTGCAGCTCCTGTGGAGTCATGCCTATTTGGTCTTTCTCTTTTCCTGCTGCTTCTATTTTTCTCAGCATTATTGTCTTTTCCAATAAACCGTGCCTTCTCATGATAGTCCCAAATTAGGTTGTATTCTAGTAATATTTAACATTTTTCTAGAGAAATCTCATGTACTCTTGATTAAGTTAATTCCTAAATACTTCATTGTTTTATTGATGTTGTAAAAGATACACTATTTTACTTTTGGCTGATGGCTGATTATTGCTGATAAAAATAAGTATATTTAAGTTGATCTGGGATCCAACAATCTTGTTGAACTTTCTTATTCTAAGAGTTTGTCTGGGTTTTTAATTTAGTTTTTATGGAAGCTTTTTTAAATTTTCTTACCAATTACTTCCTTGAATTCTTCTCAGAATTTTTTTTAAAATTTCTGCAATGCAACAATTACAGATTAAAAAGATGAATAAGATAAACATAAGCTAAAGTTGGGAATATATATTTCTCTTGGCTGTTAGAGGATTTGCGAATACTGTTTAGAGTAAACTCTGTTTAATAGTTGTGTAGATAATATTAAACATTGGTGACAAAATTAAGGCATAAAGGTTATGCCCAGGTTTACAAAAGCAGGTCTTTCAGCAGCTTGTGTTAAGAAAAGTGTGAAAAGAAATGGGGGAACTTTTGTTATGCAGTAACACTGACAGCTGTAAGCATAGGAGAGCTGCTCAGCCTGAGTGGGCAGGAGGGACCCTACCAGCATATGTCAAGTGCCACACTGCTTCCTCTTCCCCGGTCCCCAGCTCTACACCCTTCCTCCCTGACCTCTTGACTCCTTTGGCTACAGCACGTACAGGTAGGTCCAAGTCATCCCAACTGGGAACATTTGTGAGAAACGTTCCCTGGGCGCTGAACTTTTGTCAGCCTTGCTGTGCACATTCCAGGCAGTGGCAGATGTTTCCGCTGTGCTATTCGTAGCCTTCCTCGTGTTTCCACAAGCAGGAAGGGCCCAGGAGTAAATGGGAGCTATCTCTAGGTAAAGGCAGGAATACCATATGCTCAAAGCAAATCCAGTTTGGAAGGGATATGTCACAAGTTGCAAAATCCTCCTGTGGATTTTAAAATGACAGCAGTGATCCTGATCTCAGAGAGGTCACTTGGCAGCATCATGTTCTTTCACACCAGGGGGACCGCTTCCTGATTCTTTTCCTACAGCCTATCAGAGAGCAGCTGGAAGACTTCCACGGCTCCACCCAACAGCAAACATGAGATGGCAGTCCCATCTTGGACAAGGGGCCCAGAGGGAGCAGAGGGCCCCACCATCAGTAAAGCCAGCTCCCCCGGAAGGAGCTGGGTCAGGAGGCCAGGAGTGACTGGGACCAGGGCATGAATCTTGCTCAGCTCTTTTAAAACAGGCACATGCTGTCACCTGGTTCCCATTACAGCCTTGATGCAGCGAGACTTGCCCACTGAGGCACCCAGGTGGAAGAATGAGGCTGAGGCGCTGTGTGCTTGGAGCCCAGAGAATGTTCCCAGCATATCACAATTACAGAAACATCTGTGCCCAACAGCTTTCAGTTGAACTGCTGTGAAAATTTACAGTGTTCGATTGCTTTCAGAATTTCTCACTTCTCAGCCCGAGGCAGGGTGGTCTCCAGGCTGCCAGTGAGCTGCTGCAGGAAGTGAGAGAGGTCACAGTTTCCAGGGTTTGGATGAAATGTGGCATAAGGGTGTGAGGGGTGAGCCTTGGAGCCCTGAGTGCTGTGGACTTCCATCAACTGGTCATTTTTTCTTCCTTTTGTATTCAATCAACATGTGCTTGCTGGGCATGGTGTGAACTGACTTGACAATGGATCAAAATCTATTAAGAGTTGATCCTCAAAGAGCCAATACCTTAGTGAGAAATAACCAATTGTTGAAAATAATTCAAATAATATGAAACATTATTTATTTTGAAACCACAGACAGCAATGGAAAAGCTATCATGTATTATACTAACTGCAAACAGGTTTGAAAGTACCATCTAGGACAGCACGGCTCTACGGTCTCCAAGCAAGCATGTCGGATGCTTAATAAGTGGCCAAGCCTTGAACTTTCCAACTTCCCATTACATCACATTTCTCCTCTTTGTTTTTTCCCAGCTTTAATGTGGTATAATTGACACATAAAAATTGTACATATTTAAAGTACAGTCAAACCTCATTACTCGAATGTCTCCCATCTCCAACAATTCAGTTATCCACCACGCTGTTCACAGACACAAATGTCTCTGGTGTCGACCAAAACTTCAACCTGACAATTCTCTCATGCTGATACCTCAGCAAGGCTAAAAGCATCTGGCAGGCAACAAGCAAAGGAGAGAACGCTTTTGTTGCTGGCAATTAGCACAATTTTAAAATAAAAGAGGCCACCAAGAGTGCAAATGTTATTAAGGGTGTGAAAATGCTCACAAAACAGTAATCACAGGCAATTGAATAGGCAGAAAAACTGTTGTTGATTTGGATAAAGGAAAAGCAGTTAGCCTGTGACACCATTTCAGGAGGCAGTGATATATGAAAAATTTATGTAAGGCCAGTAGGGGGTGGTTCGATAAATTTAAGAAATGTTTATTTATAAATTAAACAGAACATTAGGCATGTACTGTATATAGGGAGGGTTGAAACAGGGAATCATCTGGGGGTCCAGAACTAATTAATTCAATTTACATTCTTTCTAATGGGGAAAAATGATTCCGTTTTCATACAAATTGCTTCTTAAACAGCCTCCTGGAACAAATTAAGTTCGAGAAACGAGGACCCACTGTATACAGCATGATGTCTGGTATATGTATACACTGTGAAATGATTACCACAAATAAGCTTAATTAACACATCTATCACTTCACACAGTTACCATGTTTAGTTTGTGATGAGAACACTTAAGATCTACTCTTGAGCAAATTTCAAATGGACAATAGAGTATTATTTATATATATAAAAAAGCCCATGGCCCTAATGCCATAAGGACCAAAGACCGGTTGAGGTGGGCGGGGCTGTGAGCCTGGTGAGGCTTGTGCGGGTGGGTGGGGCTGGGCCTCTAGTTAACTATAGTTGCCATGCTATTTTAAAAAGATTGGTCTTCTTTCTCCTACATGTTCAAGTCTATTGTTGAAACTCTCTGCGTTTTTTCAGTTCAGTCACTATATTTTTCAGCTTTGAAATTTGTTTGGTTCTTTTTTATGGTCTCTATTTATCAAATTTCATATTTTGTCCACATATTGTTTTCTTGTTTCTTTAAGATGGTTTTGAATTCTCTGTCAGGAAATTTGCAGATTGCTACCCCATTCCTTGGAGATTGGCTATAGGAGCTTTACTCTTTTCTTTGATGGTATCACGTTTTCCTGATTCATGATCCAGGAAGCCTTGCATTGGTGCCTTTGTTGTGCATTTGCAGGAGCCAACATCTTTTCTCATCTTTATTGACTGGTTTTGTCAGGGAAAGCTTTTCTCCTATTGTACCTCCAGGTGATGGAACTGTCTATGGCACTGCAGTTGGGCAGGGTTAAAGCCAAGTCTCATGGCTGTTGCTAGGTCCACAGTGAGGTCCACAATTAGCAGGCCTGGTACCAGGAGCTTAGGTGGGTATGGATCCTGCCTAGTCCCTACACAGTGATGGAGAACCTTTTGACCTCGACGTGTCAGCATTTTGAAAAACCCTAACTTAACTCTGGTGCCGTGTCACATATAGAAATTTTTTGATATTTGCAACCATAGTAAAACAAAGACTTGTATTTTTTATATTTATTTTATATATTTCAATGCCATTGAACAAAGAAAAATCAACCAAAAAAATGAGTTTGCGTGTCGCCTCTGACACGCGTGTCATAGGTTCACCATCACTGCCCTAGGAAGATGGGACTGCCTTCAGGACCTTGGTTAGTAGGACTGGTGCTGGGACAAAATCCACTTCGAGGTCTGCAGTTGGCTCCAAGACAGTGGGACTGCTCCGGGGGTATGAAAGGTATGTTCCCACTGGGAGGGCTCCTGCTGCATCACTGGGCAGATCCCTGGGTGGGCAGGACTGGGTCCCAGACCATGGTTGGGTTTTCTTGAACCAAGTCAGAAAGCTCCTTCAGGATCCACAGCCAGGACCAAGGTCAGCAGGCCTGCCTCTCGGGACACAGAGGAAGAGTGTTTCTCCTGCTGGGTTTTGACTAGGCAGGACTGATCCCAGACCATGGCTGATAGGAGCTGGAGCCAGGTCATGGGCAGGCATATGGCACTAGCAGGACCAATGACAACTGAAGCTATAGTCAAGTCTACAAGGGAACAGTACTGTTTCCAAGTCTGTAACCATGACCATGGCCGGTGAGCCTGCCAGGTGGATGTGCAACCACTTCTCCAAATGGCTCTTCTCAGTCTTGGGCTCCACTGGGGTTTCAAAGCCTCCTACCTGCATCCGAAAGTTCCCACAAAGGTTCCCAAATTATTGTTGCTGTGGGGAAATACAGAGGGACTGCCATTGCACCACATTTCTGACATCCATCCCATTTTCCTTCTTTGGTGCAGTGATCCTTATTCTAATAAAAGAGAAGGTGAGGTGGGGCAGACATTGGCAATTGTGCAAGAAATTGTAGCCCCCACCGTCCAGTTCCTGAGCTAAACCAAAGGGTAGTATTATATTTGCTAATGCCGGCTGGGGAATTTTGTGCTTGTTTGGATTTGGGTTTTTGTTGGTTAGTTGGTTCATTGGTTTGGGAGGATTTGGTTTTGTTTTGATTTGTTATTTCTTTTAAAATCATTGATCTGCAGAAAAACATGATTTAGATACAGAGCGAGGAAGAGGCATGTAATAAACTATCCTAAAAATAAACTATGATTATGGAGCCAACTTTGTAGAAACAGGAAGAATTAATCTCCTCACTTTTCAATGTTTTTCTTGATTCTACCAGTGAGCAACACCAGAAAAATCTGGATTCTGACCCATCATAAATATGTGCTCAACTTGTAAACATTTGACAGAATATAAACAAGAAAAAGGAGATCTTATATTTAGTTGTCAATGGGAATTTTAAAATAATCAATGAAAGTCAGGAAATTCTCCTGTCCTTGATCCAGGAGACAGGGCCATGAGCTGGCATCAATCCCTAAGACATGCAATCAGGTTTCAGAGTGAGGAAGACAACATGTGAAAGCAGAGAGTTAGTGGCATCAACATATCAGCCTTTGAGTCACAGAACACAAAGGCCATGTGAGAGCTTCCAGAACAGTCCCCCATTTAATAAAGAGGGAATATGAGACTAAAGAGGAGAAATGGGCAAAAATTAAGCAAACGTGAAGAAGCACTTTACCTAAGAGACAATGCAAATAACTATAAACTGTGTAAAGTTGCTCAATTTCATTGGAAATGAAAGTTGCCAATTAAAACAATAAGATATATTTTGCACTCACTATATTGGCAAAACATTTAAAATCTGACAATACCAAGTGTGGGCAAAGTAGTAGAGAAATGGAAACTCTCTATTCCACCAGAGAGTAAATAGGTTACAACAAATTCAGAAAGCAGTTGGGCATAAATCCGAGCATACACACGATGACCATCCCAAACTTCAGCAGAGGTGCCCCAGGAGAAAAGTCTAATAATATGCCTTACAGAACTGTTTCTAGTATCAAAAAGATACAACAACTGGAATGTCCATTGAGAAGAGACTAACTGAGATAAAGTCATATAATGTATTTCATTTAGCACTGAACATAAATGAATTATAACTACATGGTGGAATTACACAAATAGAGTTAAAAGTTTTAAAAAGATAAGTCAAATAGAAATACTTTGTTTCTCGGTTTAATAAAATACAAAAACAAGCAATGCTAATCAATATATTGTTTAAGAATGTGATGTGTATATATGGATATAGTGCATGTACGCAAAAAAAAAATAAAAAAATGGCATAAAATCCAAATCTAAGGCAATGGTTACTCTGGGGTTCAGGAAGATAGGGGTTGCCACAGAAGAAGAACACATAGAAGACTCCAAAGGCATGGGCAAGGTTCTATTTCTTAATCTGGTTGAAAGGTATCCAGGTATGTGTTTCATTAGTCTATAAACTATATATGTGCACTTCTGTATTTACAGTCATCATTATTAAAAATAGAATTAAACTTTTAATTTTAAGACAATCAACATAGACTAGTGAGTGGTCCAAAGATGAAGTAATTTTCCTAGGTCATCCGCAAATAAATGCCCAAACCTGGACTTGAACTCAGATGATCTAGGTTCAGTATCCAAGCTCATAAATGACTGTTCTTCAGCCTATCATTCCACTACACAATTTATACTCCACTCCTTACTTAGCCTTGCTGAGTCTTGGTTCCCTCTTCTGTAAAATGGAAGTTATATATGTTTGTAAAGCTGCAAGCACATTGCTTAGCCTATGTTTTGTAGTCAAAGGTAACGCTAGGGAGGAGGAGAAGGAGTGGGATGTAGAGAGGAAGGCAGGGAGGGAGAAAAAGGAAGACAGACAGAAATGGAGAAAGAGGGGTGGAGGGAGAAGGAAAAAGAAGGAAACACCAACGAGGAATGGCATCCTTCAAAGAACTGCACATGCTCAATTTAGAAAATGCACCAAGTGGAAGTGTAAACTAGAAAATCTGTTTTCTCTTCATTTCTGCAGGCCCCACAGCATCTGGTCTCATTAAAGGTGCAAAAGTCGAATAGCCTATTGAAAATTCTCTTTGGTGTAGGAAATTAAGTTAAATTAAAAACATGACCTTTCTCTCAAACTGGCAAAAGTGATCTCGTTCTGGGAGCATGCTCGTCTCCATCAGCAATACATCAAAACCAGACGTCGCTGTGGGACTGCTATGGCTGAGCCATCAACCTCCTCGGAGACTCCCGTTTATTTGGCTGCGTTCAGGCAAAGGGGATCAGGTTCTTTATAAAATCCAAGGGAAGAAGGTGATATCCACCCAGGGAGGAGGGTTGCAGCTCTTCTCTAACATTTCACAGGCCATTCACTGGAAGACAGAGCTGCTAACAGCCTGGAGGGTTGCTGCCCCACTCTTCACTTCAGATACAACACTGGGGAGGGGGGGTGGAAATAGCAGTGCAGACAGAACTGCTCTCTCTGGAAGCAATGGAGTTGTGAATTCAATTGTAATCCTATAAGGCCCAGCTGGGAGAGCCCTAGGGACCCTGACAGGGATTCTGGGCAGGAACAAGTACATGCCCTCCCTCTCCTTCTCTCTGTTTTGCCCATCCCATCCCTAGTCAGAGTCCATTTTTTTGTCTAAGAAGATCCTCCATAGCAAAGGGGCATTATGAGTCCAGTTCACCATCCAACAACCACAAAAGCCATTCTCTTTCATGTACATATATGTATATACATGGGGCCTTGACTTATGAGTTTAATTCGTTCGGAGACCAAGCTCGTTAACTCAAATTACTCTGTCAACTCAATGCAAAAAATCAGTGGAGAGACAGCTGGTATCTCAAAAAACTCATTAGTCAGGACACTCCTAAGTCAAAGTGCCACTGTAATTGATTTCATAGAGGAAGGGAGAGGGAGAGAGAGAGAGAAACATCAATGATGAGAGAGAATCATTGATCGGCTGCCTCCTGCATGACCCACACTGGGGATCAAGCCCACAACCCAGGCATGTGCCCTGACCAGGAATCGAACTGAGACCTCCTGGTTCATAGGTTGATGCTTAACTACTGAGCCATGCCAGCTGGGCAAAGCCATCCTCTTGCATTGCCACTCATGTCCAGAGTAATCGGAGGCCCTTCTGGGAACCAAAGAGATTGTGAGGGAAAAGGACCTCTCCCGAGAGTTGAGCAGCAGCACCAACAAGACGGGAGCCCAGAGCAATGGCAGCCCTGGAAGAAAGGGACTGGCCTTCTGCAGCCAAACTCCAGAGAGAGATTCAGAAATGAAGAGCAATTATTTATGCAGGAGCATGCCAACTGCAGTGTTCTTCACAGACCCCAACTGTCTAAGACTACGTAATTGTCCAGTTTGGAAGATGGTTACATCAAAGATGGTCTAACCATAACATATCACATAAAATAGACTGTCATGTGAAAAATTAGTCCACAGGATGATTTTTTTCAAATTAAAGCATTACTATTATAATTTATATATTAATATTAAATAGAACCTTACAACTTACAATAAGCTTTTCTTCTATCAAATTTATCCCATTTAATCAGCACAAATAATAGGCCAGATATTATTAGCCACATTTTACAGATAAGAAAACAGACGCCCAGAAAGATGAAATTATTTGCCTGAAGTCATACACCTAATAACTGGCATAAAAGAGATTCAAATGCAGGTTCTCAAATTCTACCCCCAGAGCTTTTCCCACATATGCACAAGCCATCCATGGTTGTGGAGGGGTCTGCTGAATAGATCAAAAATAAATTAATTAACAATAATGAAGAAGAGGTAAAAAGAAAGCAAGAGGAGAGAGGAAGGAAGAAGAGAAAATAATGGTGCTAAAATATTATTTTTTTCAGTTTCATAACAAGCATCTAACAACTCCCACAAAACCCCATGCAGTGGTTCTCAACCTTCCTAATGCCGCGACCCTTTAATACAGTTCCTCATGTTGTGGTGACCCCCAAACATAAAATTATTTTCGTTGCTAATTCATAACTATAATTTTGCTACTGTCATGAATCATAATGTAAATATCTGATATGCAGGATGTATTTTCAGGGGTCGCGACCCACAGGTTGAGAACCGCTGCTTTTAAGGGTTACATAATGGGAAACTACAATCACACAGAGTATATTTATTTCCTTGATGGTTTTCATTGTTTTTATCACCAAAACCTTTCAAAATAAAGCTAAGTACAAAAAAAAACCTTAAAGGAATAAACTGTGGAGTGCAGTGTTACTTTCCCCACACTCCACGATGTTGGTTAGCTATCTTCTGGTCTTGATCTTGGGCTAGCAGGGGTGTGAAGTCCAAGGCACTCATTTGGAGGAATGTTAAAAATCACACAATAGCATCATCCGTGATAGCCATGATATGGAAATAACCTATGGGTCCATCAAAGGATGAATGCATAAAGAGAATGTACTTTACGTAGGCAATGGAATATTATCCAGCCATAAAAAAAGAAGGAAATCTTGTCATTTGCAACAACATGGATGAAACTGGAGAACATTATACTAAGTGAAATAAGCCTGACACAGAAAGACAAATGCTGTATGATCTCACTTATATGTGGAATCTAAAAGAGTCAAACTCATAGCCTTAGCTGGTTTGGCTCAGAGGATAGAGCGTCAGACTGCAGAATGAAGAGTCCTGGGTTTGATTCCAGTCAAGGGCACATGCCTGGGTTGCAGGCTCGATCCCTACTGGTAGTAAGAAAGAAAAAAGAAAATGAGTCCTTAATTCCATCCAAAGAGAAAAAGATTAAAGCTATTACACAAAATACTGTTACACTAACAGGTTTCAAACAGACCCCTAACTTCTGGAGGTCATGGTCAATTCGTATTTGTTCATCCGGCCTTTTCAATAGGTCCAGCTGCTACTCAAGGAAACCTACAATTGTTGTTAATGAATCCAATATTCTCCAAGTTTTCCATAAAAGGCTCTTTTAAATAAATGGAACTCGAGTAGCTAAACTGTTTTTAAAGGAATGGACTGTGGAGTGCAGTGTTACTTTCCCCACACTCCACCATGCACTGAAGTCTTAATTAGAGCCGTAGCTATCTGAACTATTTTGGCCTTTGACTTTATAGCACAACATGTAATTCCTATCGGTATAGTAAACCACTAACTTCGGTATTTGTTAAAACTAAATAAAGTTTATAAGCCTATCAAAATACCTCTTGTTTCTTGTAAATGTTTAGGAAACATTTCTGAAATGTTTCTGAAAGTTAAAGTCTTACGAGTTAGCAGGACCCAGTGACCTCACTTTGCACTTTGCTTCCTTCCGAATGAAGCAAGCTCTTCACTCTACGAGGGGCAAGGAGAGCCACAGATACGGAAGCGGGGAGTCAAACAGGACATGGACCACAACAAAGACAGACCTCTTCCACAACCACACCAGGCCCCTGATGGCAAGCTTTGTCTATGAATGGCCCAGCTGCATCTATTAAAAATGGCACCTGTATTTCCGAGATAGGAGTGGGAAATGAGGTGGGAAAGAAGAGTGCAGTCTCAATGCACACAACTGCCTTGGGGAAAACTGCCTTTGCTTATTCCCTCGATCAATTCTGAATAATCATTTCACATCATTGCTCTTCAGCAGCGTTTAGAAAAAAATGCTTCCATGGAAAAAGTAATAAAAGTCGGAGTCTGCCAAATATTCCAAAGGACTACACCTCTGCCTATATGTTTCTAAGTCTGTAAAACAGAAATAACTAATACCAAGCTCACTGGGTTGTGAGCATTAAATGAGATGATCCATGGCTTATATTTAGTATAATGCTTATTAGCACAGAGAACTCAAATGTCCTATTATTAGCTCTTGCTATTACTGTTATTGCTGTTGTTATTTTGTTTATTTTATTTTAAGAGGCTGTATAACAAGCCTTGAGTTACTGCTAGAGGAGTTATAGGTGGTGCAGCCTTTTGCTGACTCCCTCCTAGCCAGTTTAGAGAGCTACCCATACCTTGATGACTATCTCTCTTTAGGCCAAGGCAGTATTTAGAAATCTACCTTCTTTGTCTAAAACACAAAACAGAACACCAGAGAGTATATTATGCAGTAGATGCTCAATAATTGCATGCTTGGTAATGGTTAATTGGCGGAAGGAAGGAAGGAAGGAAGGAAGGGAGGAAGGAAGACTAATAGGTAGACTTAAAAGGCAGACTAGCCAATCTGCTCCAGAAGCTTGGGCCTTTGTACGAAAAAGAGGACCCAGAGAAAGTGATGTACCCAGAATCATCACCGGAGTACCCAATAAAAGGAATGGGAGAGACACTTGCCCTTAAAAACTTCTGACTATCAAAAAACTTACTACATTCAAAAGTGTGCTTAAATTTTCAATTTACTTAAAATATACCACATACATTATGAAGTGATAGTCTTATTTGTTCTGTGACATTATGAAAATTACATATATTTTATTAGACCAAAACTTTTAAATATCTATTAAAACACTGTTTTAACCCAACTGATAATGATACCTCACTTACACAAATCCCTACTCCTCTAGGGTTCTGATAATTACCCCAAATCATTATTTATATTACTATTTGCACAGCCCTCCTTCACGTAACACGTCTTACTTTCATCAGCAATTTCAGCCATGTCTGAATGTATTCTTAAACATCTGAGACTATGATGCCTCTTTTTCTTGGCATAGAAATTTCTTAGTGACTTGCCCAAAAGCCTCTGTTAGTTCATTCAGCATTCCTGGCTCAGAATTCCTGGGAGAGACTGAACAGCCATCAACAATGGCCTGGGTTAGAAGTGACAGCCATGGGTTAGAAGTGAAGCCATGACCTGTGCAATGATAATTCAGCACTATGGACAGCAATGTGCGTGCCCCCCCTCCCCCGCACCCCCAAAGATTTTAAGTATGCTTTAACTTAATATGAGTACCCAGGGGTACCCATATTACATCAGATTATAGAAAAAACAGCAATAGTAATGATAACAGGTGAGATATATAGAATACCTAATATGTGCCAAGCATTGTACAAATCTATTTTATGTGTTACTATGTTTAGTCCTCTCAATAACTCTGCAAGATAGGTATTATTATTTCCAGTTATGGATGAAGAATCTAAGGTTCAGAATGATTACGTAGCTTGCCAAATGTCAACAACTAATAAGCCCCAAAGTGGGTCCTTGATCCCTTTGCTATGTCATCTGCACTCCCACATACACGAGATATCCTCCCAAGAGTCTGATAAGGCCTGAGTTTAATGTGCCACCAATTCATTTCCTGATATCAACCAATGAGAGGAAGGCCCTACCTCAGAAAGGAAAACATGATAACCATCAGGTGCCACCCAAAGAGAGCCATCACTGTGCAAGGAAGATAACGGGGGCCTCCAAAGACATGTTGTCCGCAGCCATATCTACAGGTGGCTCACAAGGTCTCCCAGACACTTAAATCACAATGATAGGCGCAGTCCATTTACAAACACTTGCATGTTTTCCTTTTCTTGTCTCTGATGTCTACATTTTTCCCCAAGCATATCAGTCTTCTAATCAGTCCCGCATGTCTGTTCCCAACCATGTTGCTTGGAGCCAGCCAGACAAACTGCAAAGTCCTTGGCCACAGAAGCACCTGGCTCCCCAAGAATGTGTGCCTCACTGTCTTAAATCTGGTGAAGGCCCTTTGATCTCCCCGCTTAGACAAGATTGCAGCCAGCCCTTTATACAGCATCCTTCCAGACCCAGCATTTCCCTTCTCCCTGATCCCTCCCATTGCTCTTCACTGACTCTAACCTCTTCCTCCCCTTCCTCACCCCCCATAACTCTGGGCAGCCATATCTCTCTCTCTGGGTCCTCCTCTTGCCTATAAAACACATCCCATAGAGTGCACTCTCTGCTATCCACTCTCTGATAGGCATATGACTATCTCTCTGACTAAACTGTAAACTTATTGAAGACAAGAACTACTTCTTAAGGAGGCAGCCTTGATTCTGGAACTATCCTAAATTTAAGCATCATTCTGTTTACTTTCAATGGATCTATGTTCTTATCAGTCCATGGATTCTAATTTTGACATATAAATCATAGTCACCACACTCACAACTTTGGATTTCTCACACTGTGTGTCTCCCCTTACTCTAAGACACTACCTCCCAAAACACACACACACATATATGCACATACGTATATGCATACATGCATGTGTTTGTGTGTGTGTGTGTATCTCTGTCTATATAGCACTTTTTCTGATACTTAACTGTTGACTTACTAAACTGTTGACTTTCTCTAATCCTTCCCTGAACTTAGAATGTTGCTGTTCCAGGAACATAGAATGTGGCCAGGTATTTGATAGATGGATTCAAAAGCAAAACATAGATATTGATCTGTAATTTTATTTTTCCTTTCTTTTTTTTGTAGTATCTTTATCTGGCTTTGGTATCTGGGTAATGCTGGCCCAGTAGAATGAGTTTGGATTCTTTCCAATTCAATTTTTTGGAATAGTTTGAGAAGGATAGATATTAATTCTTCTTTGACACTGGTCTCAGCAACAACTTTTTGGATATGTCACCTTGAGTAAAAGCAACAACAGTAAAAATAAACAAATGGAATTATGTCTATCTAAAAAGTGTGTGCATAGCAAAAGAAACCATCAACAAAACAAAAAGGAAATCTAAGTGGGAGTAGATATTTGCAAATGATATATCTGCTAAGGGGTTAATATCCAAATTATATAAAGAACTCATACAACTCAACATCAAAGAAAGCAAACAATTTGATTTTTAAAAAATGGGCAGAAGACCTGAATAGACATTTCTCCAAAGAAGACATACAGATGGCCAACAGATATATAAAAATATGTTCAACATCACTAGTCATTAGGGAAATGCAAATCAAAACCACAGTGAGATATCACCTCACACCTGTCAGAATGGATATTATCAAAAAGACAATAAATAACAAGTGTTGGCAAGGATGTGGAGAAAAGAGAACCCTTGTGCACTGTTAGATGGGTTTGTAAGTTGGTGCAGCCATTTTAAAACAGTATAGAGGCCCCCTCAAAAAATTAAAAATAGAACTACCATACAACCCAACAATTTTACTTATGGGTATTTATCCAAAGGTAATGAAAACACAAATTCAAAAAGATATATGCACCCCTATGTTCATTGCAGCATTATTTATAATAGCCAAGACATGAATCAACTTATCAACCTAAGTATCCATCATTAGATGAATGGAGATACACATATACATATACGCATACACATATATTCTTTATATACACACATATACATACAATGAAATATTACTCAGCCAAAATAAAAGAATGAAATCTTGTCATTTACAACAACATGGATGGACCTAGAGGGTATTATGCTAAGTGAAGTACGTCAGACAGAGAAAGACAAATACCGTATTCCACTTATATGTGAAATCTAAACACATACACACACACACACACACACACACACACGCAAAACAGAAATAGACTCTTAGAAGAGAGAAGAAATTGAGGGTTACCAGAAGGAAGGAAGGTCGAGAGGAAGGGTGAAATGGGTGAAGGGGGTTAAGAGGTACAAACTTCCAGTTGTAAACTAACCATATATAGCATAGGAAATATAGTCAATAATATCATAACTTTGTACAATGACTGATGGTACTAGACTCATTGTGGCGATCACTTTGTAAGTTATATAAATACTGAGTCACTACATTGTACACCTAAAAGTAATGTAATATTGTATGTCAACTCTACTTTAAAAAATGCCAGAAGAAATATAAATTAATTAATTAATTAATTAATTAAAGGCGGATAATTGGATTAAATGGCTTACATATGAAAATGAGAGAAATTGTCCCATGAGCCTTATCTGGGAGAGTATAACCAGCTAAGTGTAACCTGTGTGTGTGCTGCTCCAGAGCTCGGAGACAATGATGAATGGTCAAACCCACCCCCACTGCTGCCAACAAGGGACTTGGACAGGAAACACCTTTACACCCATCACCACAAACAACCCACCCACAAACTCCCACTGATCACCTTCTACACGCTAGACCCTCCAGAATAAGAAAGTAATGAGGTTTAATTTATAACTGCTTTTTAAAAAAATACTGAGGAAAGCTGAATTCATAAGTAGGAAATGAAAAAGGAGAGTAAACTATTTTTGCTGAATACCTACTATGTGTCAGGTTAATTTCACATAATATCTCATTTAGGCACCACAACCAACCTCAGAAAGACAAATCATTTTCTCCATCTCAGGAAGCTCTAGAAAGATCCGAGCCCCGATCTGAATGCTGACATGCATGCTGCAGGCCTATAACCCCTGAGGGATGCAAGACTGATCACACGCAAGCATCCCTGCTCCATTTGCTGTATGCTTCCATTTCTTCAACAGGCCATCAGAGATGGTGAGCCAATTTGAGCACACAGCACAGCCTAGCCTAGTAATGTTTCTTTATGATAGTAATGATTTCCTGTCATAACATTAAATGCCACTTAAAGGAGTACAGATGCTGAATCTGAGTAGATTAGGCAAATTGTGGTATAAACTCCAACTCTCAGAGTTGTATCCCCAGGGCAAAGTAAAATGCCCAGTAGCAATTACCCCATTCCTCAACAAAAAGCAGCTTTCTAAAATGTGACCCATATAAAATATTACATGTCTTAAACTATGTTGGCTTTGGGCTGGTTGCATGTTTTCTATTGGCGTTCATACTGGAGTTCATATGGAGGTGTAGGAACTTAAGACAAGCATCTAATACCATGAGCCATGTAGGCAAACCAATCAAAAACAACAATGCGTTCCACACAGTGTAACTCATGTGGCATTGCCTTTGGTCCTCACTGATTCCTTGCTTTGCAGTGTGGAATCCTTCACCTCTGGCCTCAGCTCTGGGTGAGCAGAGCAGAGAAGCATAAGCTAGAGGAGCAGATGCACTTGGTGCGTGTCCTCCAGGCCTTGCTCTTTGGGAGGCCCTGCCACTACCCTCATGACACCATCGTATCCCAGCTTTGTGTTTCAATCCCAGACCTGGAAAGGGCATGCTTCCAAGGCTCCAGACTACCACCTTTCCCTGGATGATTCAGCATGCCCTCCCCATGTCAGAGAATTGCAGCTCCAAAAGAGACAAGAGTTAGCTCACTTCCCACTGTGTATGAGCTCTATACTAATAGCTCATACTTGTTAAACATCATGATGTGACAGGCACTGGGCTAAGCTTATTATCTGAATTATTTTATTCACTCTTCACAGCTTATCGAGTACATAGTTTTTCTTACTCCCACTTCACAAATAATGAACAGATACAATTCTAGAAGACAAATTCCACAAGGACTTAATCTTATGTTGCTTTAACTCTGGGGCCTAGAATCATGCCTGGCAAATAAGTGCTCAATAATCATTGAGAAGAATGACATCAACAACATGGTAGAATACAAGTTTTCTACCCAACCCCCAAAGAATACCAATATAGACGATCACTCATGATGATAGTGCCTTTATGGAAATCCAAGAGCCCAGTGGAGAAGTTCCAGCATACCACTGGAACAAAATAAAACCTGAGATTGATGCATTAAAGAGGGTTACAGGAACATTTCACTTTACCTATGTGACCCCTTCCCCAAGATGGCACAGCTCAGTGCCAAAAGAAACCTTGACCCATGATTTCTCCCGCAAGGGGGAGTGAGAGAATGTGAGTGATTGCTCAGCTTCCCCAGTACGTGGGGCACCATCAAAGAGACACAGTTCTTTCTCACCCCACTCAGGATACTGGAGTATGGTGCATGACTGGGGAGTGGGAAGCAGCTGGGAAAACAGCAGCCAGGGCTCTTGGAGTCCTCCAGGAGGGACATGGAGATCCTACAAAGGGACATGGATCCTACAAACTGTGCTGCAGACTCTATCATGAGTCACTGGGAAACCCACCGACGAATCCTCCCAACTGGTCTGAAGGCACGCCCAATGCTCTGCAAGCTCACCCACACATACCCCATGATGGCCAGCTCCCTGAGCACGTCCCCATGGCAGCAGGTATAAGCCTTTGCAGACAGCTAAGGAACGCATACAGAAAGTGAGCCCAACTCTGCAGGATTGGGAGAAAGCACACCAATTTGGGCATTCACACAGTCCTAGGGAAAGCAAATGGGAAGCGGTCAGCATCTGGCTTTGCAGGATTAAGAGAAGGCGTAAAATCGTAAGAATTCCCCCTGGAGAGGTAACAAGAGGTGTGGGGCAGGAGCATCAGTAGAAGGTCTGAGAAAGCCTCGGATCCCTAACAAGGATGGGAGGTAGTTAACTCCCCACGTCAGTCTGTAAAGACTGGAGAAGGTAAATGCTTCTTCAAATATGAAGACAGCAACACTAAACTTCAGAAATAGAGAAACAATCAAGGAAATGTGATACCACCAAAGGAACACAGTAATTTTCTAGTAACCAACCTCAAAAAATGGAGATTGAAGTTTGACCAACAAAAAATACAAAAGAGTCATTTTAAGGAAGCTCAGTGAACTATAAGGGAACACAGAAAGATGAGAATAAAATCAGGAAAACACTAATAAAATGAGAAGTTTAACAAAGAGCTAGAAGTAATTTAAAATAACAAACAGAAATTCTGGAGCTAAAGAATACAAGGAATAAGATGAAAAATGTAATAAAGAACATCAGCAACAGAAGACTGGATTGTGTAGAAGAAATAATCTTTGAGGTAGAAGATAGATCTTTCAAAAATATCTAGTAAGAAGAAAACAAACAAACAAAAAAAGAGTGAAAAGGACTGAAGAAATCATGTATTTTTGGAGTCCTGGAAGAAGAGAGGCAGAAAAGCACAAAAAGCTTATTTAAAGAAATGATGGCTAGAAACTTCCCCAAACCAGAGAAAACTTGGACATCTAAGTTCATGAAACAGGTATCCAAACAATTTCAGCACAAAAAGGTCTTCTCCTAAAATCCACGACAGAAAAATCATCTAAAAATAAGCAAGAGAAAAAAATTCTTCACATACAAGGAAATACAAAGTTAACAGGGAATTTCTCAGCAGAAATCTAGCAAGTCAGGAGAAAGTGTGATGATATATTCAAAGTGCTGGAAAAAAAAAACCCTACCAACCAAAAATATTTTACCCAGCAAATTTGTCCTTCAGAAATAAAGGATAGATATCAGCTATGCCCATGCTAAGCTTGTCTAGGCAGGTCAACTTGATAGCATAGTGAGAGGCAGTGCACAAAACCAGGAAGGTCACAAGCCTCCTGATTCCCAGGCCCAGTTCCATAGCTTACAAAGTGCCATTAGACAAATCGCTAAACCTTTTCTTAGTTTTAATTTCCTCATCTGTAAAATGAAATACGTAATGGCATCTACTTTTTAATGTGTTGGCAGTTATTCTATAACTAGAGGTCCAGTGCATGAAATTTGTGCACTGGATGAGGGGGTCCCTCAGCCTGGCCTGTGCCTTCTTGCAGTCTGGGACCCCTCACTTCTTACTGCCCACCTGCTGGCTGCTCCTTACCACTTGGCTCACTGCTCCTTAGCGCTGCCGCAGAGGCAGGAGAGCCTCCCACCACCACCGCTGTGCTCACCAGCCATGAGCCCGGCTTCTGGTTGAGCAGTGCTCCCCCTGTGAGAGTGCACTGACCACCAGGGGCAGCTCCTGCATTGAGTGTCTGCCCCCTGGTGGTCAGTGTGCATCATAGCAACCGGTTGTTCTGATCGTTCTGCCATAACGGTCGCTTAGGCCTTTATTATATAAATAGATAGGTAATACTTATACATATAAAGAAATACATATAAAGAAATAGTTTCAACTTCACATGGTTGATATGAAAATTAGGGAGACTGAAAACTGTGAGATCACTCTCATAACTGAAAAGAACTATGCAAATATAACTCGACAGCAAAAGCAATTATCCTCACAATACAGAAAGACTGAGAAGGGGAAAACAGATTTTCCAACATTACACATACTCACTGCTTCCATGACCCCTTGCCAGGGAAGGCTCAGTCCTCTCTGCCCTTTGTCTGTGGCACCAGCTCATTGATCCTTGGGGCCACTAGCCAACACTCACACAAAAGATTTTGCACCAGGAAATTTCAGGCATGGCTTTCACACCAGGCTATCTGTGTCCCTGTACTCCTATCTGCAGGAGTTAGCAGTCAAACCTGGCATAGTGCTCCCGCCTCACTAGCATGCTACCCCACAACCCAGCCAAATTTTCCAATCTTCTCTGAAATAACTACATCTGTGTCATCTGCCTTGGTTCCAGGCCAATGACCAAGGGATATTACTCAAGTGGATCTGATCTGATCAAATGAGCCCTTCAAAAAAAGAATGTTCTCTTCAGCTGATCAAAGAAACAGCCAGAGATTCAAAACACAGTAAGGGTTGCCTGGCCGGTGTGGCTCAGCGGTTGAGCATCAACCTATGATCCAGGAGGTCACAGTTCAATTTCGGTCAGGGCACATGACCAGGTTGCAGCTCAATCCCCAGTGTGGGGTGTGCAGGAGGCAGCTAATCAATGATTCTCTCTCATCATTGATCTCTCTCTCTCTCTCTTTCTCTCTCTCTCTCTCTTCCTCTCTGAAATCAATAAAAATACTTTTAAAAACACACAGTAAGGGTTCGGTGCATCAATGCTGGCTTGCAGTTGAGGGGGTCACATGTCGAGGAGGACAGGCAGCCTCCAGCTGCTAAGAGCATCCCCAGCTAACGACCAGCAAGGACATGAGGACCTGAGCCTTATAGCCTGGAAAACTGAATTCTGCCAACAAGAAGGAGCTTGGACATGATTCTTCCCAGAGCCCCCCGAAGAGAACCCAGACCAGCTGACACTGATTTTGGCCTTGTGAGTCCTCAGCAGTGATACACAACATGCCACACGCAGGTCTTCTGACCCACAGAACCGAGAGCTAATCAACAAGTATGTTTTAAGTTGCTGAGTTTGTGGTAATATGTTAAACATCAATGAAAAATTAATGCAGCGGTGGGGATGGTCAGGGAGAGGTGGGGGGTGGGTGAGGAGACTTATGTAATACTTTAAACAATAAAGACTTTAAATTTATAAAAATGAATAAGTAAATAAAATTAATGCATATATAGTCACCTAAAATATTTCATAGATGTTTTCATTAAAAGTATAAGAAATTTGGGAAATAAAAAAGAAGCATAAAGTGTTCGTGTTTATTTAAAAAGAAAATAAAACCAAATACATGCTATAATCACAATTTTGTTTTGTACACATAGAAGGAAGACTACATGAAAATACATCAAAATGCCATCACAGGTAATATCTGGTAAAAGGATCATTTTAAATTTCTCCCTTATACTTTTCTGATCCAATATTTCCAAAATGAGGGTATATTACTTTAACAAGCCGAAATAAAATCAGCAATACTCCAACAAATGCCAAGAACAGAGCATCTGGTTTTGAGGGGCTGCGAAAGCATTTCAGCTAGTTTATCAGTAAGACGGGAAAGAACACTTAGACGGCATCTTTATGGTAATATTATAAATTAAGCTCTGTTGTGGAATAAGAACACATACACGCAAGTCCAACACAATGGGACTGTTGTGCCTCAGACCACTTCAGGGCTGGTCCCAGAGGCGACATTAATTCCGAAGCCTGTGTGCGCCTGCCCCCTTTGGCAGCCGAGCAGCCCCGTCTCAGCTGCTGTGAGTGAACTTTGGAAACGCTGCAATATTAGCCTTCACAGCTAATCCTGCTAATGCGCTCACAATCTATTTGACAGGCTGCCCATCACATCCCCTCTGTCAGGGTGAGCAGCCTTCGAGGTGGCTGTGACAAGGGGATTACGGAAAGGACCGGGGAGGACAGCCCGGCCGTCCCTCCCCTGCATTCTCACTGCTTTGTAGATAGGCCGCATACCACAGGAGGCACGGGACAGAGCTTGTCTTCACTGGGGACCCCTTGGCACAGAGGTACCAGAGGGAGACGTTCACCAACCCAGAGGGAAGAGTGTTTCTGACGGCTGTGTCACTCCTCGGTCTCATTGTGGAGAGAGAAAACAAGGCGAGGCGGAGGGAAAGTTCACAGGGCTGGGGTTTCTGGATCATTCCTTAATAGCAGAGCCCCCCTCCCCTTCAGAGACCCCACGGGCCACAGAGAACAAGAAACAGTTCTGGCCTCTGGGTTGAGTCAGAGCCCAGTCCTCCTCCCCCTCCCCACTCCACACCAAGTTCCTCAGTGAGTGGTTGACACTCCATAAAAGCCTCATTTACAGCTTCGTCTTCATTAAATTAGCAGGACTGCTTTATTTGCCTTCTAAATTTTCAGGGGGTGCATTTTAAATGTTTCATTTTATATACAAGGTAAAGTGAAAATAAAAGGTGCAGCCTTCATGCTAGCAGATTATAAGTATTTGGAAAGAGCTCTATAGGATTTGCCCCTGAGCGAGGCTGCTGTTCCCTTTTCTGAAATATCCCCTCTAGCAGGCCCCACTGACTCAGGCAGCCGTAGATGTTCCTTCTCCAGCTCACACACATTTCTCATTTGCAGCCCAAATGATCAGGATGCTTATCCCAGAAAGACAGTTGCCCAGTTACCTTCTTTTCCCATTTCCTGGGAAGTTTTCCTCATCCCTGTACCTGGGCCACAGCTGTCCTCTGCGTTCCAGCTTAGCTAGGAAGTCTCCTCAGGCTCAGGTGCCCCAAAGGACACTGGGAATGCTGAGACATGCAGGACTGGCCCTTGTCCTCGAGGAGCCTGTCAACAGACAGTGTATGCAGAGTTAGCGGTGTGATGATTGAGGTTTCTGTAGAAGCATGTGGGAGAGATCTCCAGACCAGACTGGGAAGTGGGAGAGTCTGAGGCCACGTCCCAAGTCTGGTCAGGGTGACCTGGCTCTGCCTCCTCTCGCTGGGTTTCCTGGGCGCCTGGACTGCAAGATGAACCTCTGACGGGCAGTGGAAAGTCTCAGGCAGGTCACATCATGACAGCACCCACAAACCCATCTGAGGCATCACTCTCCACACTGCCATCAGCCCTGACCTGCCCAGCTTAGGTGCTCGACCGTAATTCAGGCTCAAAAGCTTACACTCAGTGAAATGAACAGAAATGCAGAGGGCTGCTGACAGACCACACTGCCCTCTCAAAAGACTCTCTCCTGATGGGAGAGAGGCACGGGAGCCCTGGAGCAGGCACCCCCCCATCCCCTGCCCCCGGGGGGCTCCATCCTAAATGATGCACCTTGGCAGGTCGCGCCATGAGCAAGCGGAGGCTTCTGACTTGTGCTAGGACCCCAGGCTCCCTCCTTCCTGGGCCTGTGCTCAGCACACCTGGCTTAGCTGCTCCCTCTCTCCTGCCCCAGGAAGGGTTAAAGCCCAGAGCGCTGGTCCTTCTGGGCAGGGCCTCCCCTCAGTGACTCTCCTTTAGAGCCTAGGGGAGGCAGTCCAGGGCCCTGTGAGTCAGAGGCTTTGGAGTCTGAGGAATCTGGACGTGCAGCCTGGTTCTACGACATATTTTGTCACTTTGCGCAAATGGATACTTCTGAGCTTCCATTTCCTCAACTAAAAAAATAAGATTAACATCTCGGTGTCAATCTCTCGGTATATGGTAAGAACTCAATAAATGGTGGCTATAGAATATCTCCTCCCTTAGGTCTGCATTCTAAACACCAGCTCTCACCGAGGAACGCGCCCCTCCCTCTCCCCTCAGCAGGCAAGGATTTGCTTCTTTCCACAGGGCAGGGCACTCCCCTAGGTGTCTCTGAAATCCCCCTGCAGTACTTTGAGTACGGGCAGTTTCTGTCCAGGACCTACAGACATGCCTCCCAGGCCAGAGGGAAGCATGCCCCGAGGCCCACACAAGGCACAAGGGCAGCTTTGCACCCAACTTTCTCACTGCACTTTATACAGGGGTTTCCTGGGTACCTGGGAGCTGGTGCCAGCCAAGCTGCCGAGGACAATTGCCCCATTGTGCAAAACAACGGCACCAAGGCGCTGGAAAGAGCAGAAAGCATTCACCTGGCTTCCTCAGAGGCCACACTAACAGGTCCTCTCCGATACAGTCCATGCCCTCCTGTCTCGTACCTGTTGTGCAGCTCAGAGTGATTTCTATGGGAGGGAAGCAAACTGATATTAGACACACAAAGAAAATTCTGAACACTGCTTTACATTTTCTACAGTCAGAACTGTGCTCCGCAGCCAATGTGACATGGCCTTAGCGGCCCATCCACAGCAGAAGTCCATGTAATACCTAGCGTTGGCTCACTCCCTAATTTCAGATTCTGAAGATTATGAATAGAAGATAAATCAGCAGGGAGTCTTTGTCAGTTCCTTGCTGCATCTAAGGACCACTCCAAAGAAGAGAGAGGATCCTGCCCACTGTGGCGGTGGCCCCAGGGTTTCTTGTCTCCTAGGATGGCCTCATGCAGACATTCCCACTTTAGCACCACTAAGCGTGGTTGGTGTGGTCCATCTACCACCAAGCCCTCTTTCTCGGAAATTTGAAATGAGTTTGCCTTGTTTCCCTAGAAATAAATATTTATGGTTCAAACCTTTGTGTTCATTATCTCAAATTTTGTGTTTTGTAATTGTTCTCACTTTGAGAGTGATTGGTTTGCTTTTATTGTGCTTCTGGGACAAGTCAGAATATCCCCATGCTTCAGCATAGTTCCTAAACGTGAGACTGATTTTCTAATTACAGCACTTCCATCCATGTATGTCTGCTACACAATCTGTCAACCACATGCGATGCTTCTGCCTGAATCGTGTGGTGACATCACCAGTCGCCCCACTGCTACAGAATCGAAGCATCCCAGAGAGAAACATTAATATGGTTCTTACTCATAGCAAAAAATGGAGATATCCAACCCTGTAAGTGAAGTCTGAAATTGTTTTATAGCTATCCCAAGCAGTCTTTGATTCTCTTTATTCTAAGACTTTCTCAATCGGCTGCCTACTGGGGATAGAGCCTGCAACCTGGGCATGTGCCCTGACCAAGAATGGAACCGTGACCTCCTGGTTCATAGGTAGATGCTCAACCAGTGAGCCATTTTTGAGACCAAAAGCAGCTAAAAAGCTGGGAGCCTATGCAGATACTTTTTAAAGACTAAATAAAAAGAGGTGGCTAGTCTTTAGCAATATTATCTATATTTATGCCACAAGTTTAATTTTTAATTTAAAGAAACTGTGGGAGTTAGAAGAGATAGGTTATTTCAGTCTAATTGGCAGGTAAGGAAATTGCGGGCCTGGCATGCTATGGCAAGCATGTCAAACTCAAAGGCTAACACGGGCCAAATCACCAAGGCATGCGGCCGGCGGACGCAAGTTTGACATGGTTGTGCTATGGGATTTGACTAAGGAGACCCAGCAAAGTGCAGCAATAAAGCTTATGCTGAGCCCTGACCGGTTTGGCTCAGTGGATAGAGCGTCGGCCTGCGGACTGAAGGGTCACAGGTTCAATTCCAGTCAACGGCATGTACCTTGGTTGCAGGTACATCCACAGTCGGGGACCTGCAGGAGGCAGCTGATCAATGTTTCTAACTCTCTATCCCTCTCCCTTCCTCTCTGTAAAAATATCAATAAAATACATTTTTTAAAAAACTTATGCTGAGACAAAAGTCTCCTGCTTCCTAGTTCCCTTTACCCGGGTGATCCACCGAAGCGTGCCCAGACTTACTGAAGTAAATGTTGTGTTGTAACAGGATATATCTGGGGGGGAAAAGAACTGTTTTTTTCTCAATTTGTATGATGTCTTCACTTAGTCTATACTCTGGCAAAGTCAGATTGTAATCAATAAATAACATTAACTGAAGGGAAGTTTTTGCTTTAATAATTATATCTCTTCCTGACTAAGATAATGCTAAGACATCTATAAGGCATGATTTTAGAAGAGGAAAAAAAAACCTATCCGTTTAGAAAATATTTTGACAGTGAAGGAAACTAACCTAATACTTTAGGAAATGTTGGATATTCCATTGCCAAAAATTTAATGAGGCTTAAAATTCTATGGACAAATTTATATTAAAATTATGATCTGAAAACCAGACAAGGGAGTAGAGTGAAAAAGAAAACCGTGCTCCCAACCACCAGATACATTAGATTTTCTCTTTTCATAAACAAAATAAAAAAAATACTAAGTGTTACGTGGTCAAAACTCAAGAGGTTGCAGCTAATCTAAAACTATCAATGGCACTTCTTTGTCTACAGGGGACACTGCATGCCAACTTTTGAGAATAGATAAAAGTTATATAACTTTATCATAAAAAACACTCCAATGCATTTTATGTCAAAACACAAAGTGATAATTCTGCCCTATGAAATTAAAGATACCACAATGCATTAGAGTGGCAACCCAAGACCACCTTAGAACAACAAAATAAGAAGTGATCCCAGGAAGTAGGAATTTGTGGAGAAATGTGTCACTTAGTGTATGCTTCTGTAAGGCCAATACTGATTCACTTACACAACAAAATAGAGATTCAAAAAACCAAGGACTACCAGTCAGCAAAGACTACATAGCAAGCCTGGACTTCTGTCTTGGTCTGGCTTTGAAAAAGATGCTCCTCCCTGCTCTTCTGAGAGGACTGAGTGGTGAACCAAACATATACCCAGGGGTAACGAGGCCTTCCACCCACCCACCAGTAGAAGTCATGTGGAGCAACAACAACAAAACTCTCCCCTTCACAACCTGGGAGGTGTCAGTGGAGACCTGGGGGTAGAGGGAGTCCATCGAGTAATACTGCAGTACCCCTTTCCTCCAAGGATGTTGTAGGAAGCCAAGTTTGGAGTCTGGACATTCACCTCAACATGGTAATACCAAAGAGGCACCTCTTTCTTCCCTAACCAGCACAGCAAGTCAGAGACGACTTGCTTAAAAAGATTTAAATAAGATCCAGAGTCTCATAACATCATACCAAAAATGTCAAGGATACAACCGGAAATCATATGTCAGACCAAGAACTGGGAAAATCTCAACTTGAAAAGGAAAAGATAATCAACAGACATCAACATCAAGATGACACAGATGTTGGAATTATCTACAAGAATTTTTAAGCAGCCATCATAAAAATACTTCAGTGAACAATTAGGAACCCTTGAAATAGCAGAAAGCAGAAAATCTCAGCAAAGAAATCGAAAACAGGAAGAAAAGCCATATGGAAATTTTAGAATTGAAAAAAATACTATCATTGAACTTTATAAAAACCTCAAAAGCAGAATGGAGGGGATATAGGAAAGAATCCATGAACTGGAAGAAGAGCAATAGCAATTACCCAAATTAAACAACAGAGAGAAAATTGACTAAAAAAATAATAATAAACAGAACCCCCCCAAAAAACTGTAAGACTATAACAACAGCTGAAATACTGATGTCATTGAAGTTGAAGAAATAGAGAAGAAGGGGACTGAAGTTAAAAAACATTTTAGGTGAAATTATGTGTAAACTTTTTCCAAATATGGAGAAGAAATAAGAGGCTGAAACACTTTCAATTATAGAAAAAGATGTAAACTTATAGATTTAAAAATATAAGCAAATCCCCAGGAGGATAAAACCAAAGCAATCCATACCAAGAATCATGATAATCAAACTTCTGAAAATTAAAGACAAAGAAAATATATTGAAAGCAGCAAGAGAAATGACACCTTACACATAAGGAAAAACAATTCAAATGACAGCAAAGTTCTCATGAGACAACATGGAAGCCAGCAGAAGTAACAGAATATTTTTCAAGTGCTGAAAAGAAAGAAATGTCAACTCAGAATTCTGTACCTGGTGAAATTATCCTTCAGGAATGAAGGAGAAATAAAAAACATTCTTAGATGAAGAAAAATTAAGAGAATTTTCCACTAAATTTGCCCTAAAATAATGGTTTAAAAAAAGTTCTCAAAATAGAAAGAAAATAGTAAAAGAAGGAAACCCGAAACATAAGGAAGGAAAGAATATTGGAAAAAGCAAATGCATGGCTAATACAATAAACTCTTCCTCCCCTCTTGAGTTGTCTAATTTATGTTTGTAAGTCCACGCAAAAAGCATAAGGGTTGTCTGACTTGGATATTCAATGTATGTAAAGGAAATATTTGAGATTATTATGTCACAGACAAGATAAAAGGGATTAAAGAACCTGTCTTGGTCTATTCGGGCTGCTCTAACAGAATACCATAGACTCCTTGGCATAAACAACAGACATTTCGCTCTCACATTTCTGGAGGCTGGAAGTCCAAGATGAAGGTGCCAGTAGATCCAAATGTCTGGTGAGAGTTGCCTTCCTGGTTTGTGGATGGCTATCTTCTGTTATTTCCCTACCTGGTGGAGAGCAGAGAGAAGCAAGCTCTCTTGTGACTCTTCTTATAAGGCACCAATACCATTCATAAGGGTTCCACCCTCATGACCTAATTACTTCCCAAAGACCCCACCTTCTAACACCTTAGAGATTAGGATTTCAACATAGGGATTTGCGGAGGGGAGGGAGGGAGGGTGAGGCTGGGGCAGGTATGCTGGAGAAGGAAGCGGTACAAAAATTTAGTCCATAACAGGAGGTAACATTTCTACACTTCACTCAAAGTGGTAAAATGCTGACCACAGTGGATCTTTATAGTAATAATATAGTTCCGTATCTTGATTGTGGTGGTGGTTATAGGAATCTATATATCTATAGATATATATAAAGTACAAGAAAAAGGCAATTCTACCATCATGGTGGGAGTTTTTAGCACACTAAAGTATCAAAGTGAGGAACAGACAAATTGAAAAATTAAAAAGAATACAGAAGATATAAACCTCATAATTAAAAAGATGAATCTGATGGTACATAGATCCCTGTATCATTTAACAATTCCTCCAGTGTCCCACCCACCTCAGAGTGTGCTCATTATTTCAGTGTTGGCTGATCTCTCCAATGACAAGGCCATGCAGATGATTCCTGATAGCTACAGCACTACACCTGCTCTGGTTCTTGACCTACTGCAGACCTATGGGAGCAGCCATGCCTGCTGTGAGATACAAAGATATTCTGAACTCTGGATGCTAAACTCTTGACCTAGGTTAGTAAGAAGTAAATCATTCTCAAAAGAAACTCTCATTATTTAAGTCAAGGTCCAAAATCTCTGAAAGCTCCTATTGCCTCTCTGGCCCTTTGAGAGGTAAATGATCTAGCCACTACTGCCCCAGGTCCTCTAGCTTTCTTCCATGTCCCTTGCAAAGTTCTGCATCCCATGCCACCATCTACCTACAGACTCCCAAGTGGTACCCGCTCCTGCAAGTGACAAAAAGCAATCCATTCTTGCCCCTGTCATGACAAAACTCCTTATCTTATCTCCCTAGCAAAAGAGTTCAATCTAACCAAACATCGAAAATGAATTAATTATGCTTTATACCTCCCTAGAGATGGCTCAGCTACTCAGAGCCAGCTCAATGTTTGGAAAAGAGACGAGAAAACTCTCAACCCATTCATCCATCCATCCATCCCAATTTTCTGGGTTAGTCCTTCTATATTCCCATTGCTGGAACTGAAACTAGCATTGGCCAGAGAAAAAGGTCTGCCGGGAGCCGGTCCATCCTTAAGTTAGGGAGGGAATAAAACCTCTTAAGTGCCAGGTGGGTAATTAATCACTTTAACTACGAACAATCATGCTTAAGCTACATAATCTTTACTCCCTGGAATGGAGATAAGAAACACCCTAACCTTTG
>NW_006293779.1:10347807-10349138 GCF_000327345.1 Myotis davidii | reverse complement strand
ATAACCTAGTGAGAGAACATGGCTACAGAACCTGGCTGGAGAACCTGGAGAACATGGCTGGAGAACCTAGCAAGAGAACATGGACACAGAACTTGGCTGGGGATTGTGGCTAGAGATCCTGGCAAGGCTGCTGATCAACTGAACGCTGTCTCCGAGTCTTTCCTTCTTCGCCAACTCCGTCCACACCTTTGGGGACCCCTGGACCTGCTGGGGCTGGACCCCGGCAAAGGTCCAAGAATGTCAGCGGAGAGCCAAGTGAGAGGGGAACATGCCTGAGGATGCATCCACGTGGCAGCACTTTGGGACCAGCTCTTCTTTAGGCGAGGGCAGCCTAGCATAAGTCAAGGCAACAACCGAAAGGAGATTACACCGGGGTCTTCCGCTCTGCAGGCTGGTGTTTGCAGAGTGCAGGTGCTTCTACTACTGATGCAGTCATACTTGCCACACACATAGGCCCTGCCCCTACCCCACATGTGCAGCAAGTTGGGTACTTGTTTCTCCCTAGGCATATGCCCCAAAGGAGTGGGGAGTAGGGCACTTACATTTTGTCACCTGACTTCCTCTCTCAACCAAATGTAACAACCATCTGTGAACTGATTAATCCACAGTCCAAATGGAGTTAAAAGGGCTTCTTTCAAGTTTTCCTGGAGGTTTCAGGAAGACCACCAGCCCAGGTGATGTCCTTCTTCCACCCCATGTCGGGCTCCCTGGGCTATGTTACAGTGGAGATGAGGGGAAGATGCTCCTAGGAATAAGGCAGCGTGGGACCAGGCCACTGCAGGGTGCTGCACCTCATACATGCCAAAGCTGTTCTGCAACACACCAAGGCCCCGTTTGGGGTTCAAGGTCTGAATGTGATGGAGAAAATGTGACTTTGACCTCTCCATCACCTGAATGAGGTGCATGGGAAGCGTCTTATCCCCATTACAGGAAGAAAGCTGAGGCGCAGAGAAACGCAGGGACTTGCCCAAAGCTCGTTAAGTGGCAGGAAAAGCTAACACTGGGTCTTCTGGCCTCTCGCCTGGCACAAAAACACAGCTTCTGATTCTTCCTCTCCCGGCGACGTGAGCTTTGACCCCTGCCTAAATATCTCCCGTCCGGAGCGAACTTTTCAATGGAAACATGCAAACTGGGTCCAGCAACCGTTCGGCTCTATCCGCGGCCCCGAAAACCGGGCTGGACAGGGAACATAAGTGTCCAAGTCTGTCTCCAAGAGCTCCGCCCGGATGGGGGCCGAGGCCTCCGCCTCGGAGACCCTGCGCGAACAGGGAGGGCGGCACCGGGCGGTCAAGCTCAGGGACCTGGGCGGGCCTGGCTGTGCGGGACGGGGG
>NW_006293779.1:10347028-10347483 GCF_000327345.1 Myotis davidii | reverse complement strand
GGACACCCGGCCTCACTCAGGGCCTCTGCCAACGCTGCGGGTCTGCGGAGCCTATGGATGGGGAGAGAATGGAATCTGGGTGCCTCTCCGGGCAGGATTCTCGGGGGGAGGGGCCGGGAAATGTGGGAGCCTTGGTGTCACCTCTCCGGGTGGGGCCCTTCTGTGACGTCATGGAATACATCGCGAATCCCTGACTCTGGCTGGAGACTTGTGTAACGTCACTGTGTCGGCGGGAGGATGCCGTGACGTCACAGCACCGTAGCGCTCTGGGATGTGGGATGGGACGCCTCTGAGCTGACTAGAGACACCAGGATTCCGCTGGGCGGAAAGAGGGGTGATGCTCTCTCAGGTTCCACGTTCTGGGAACTGAAGGCGCTCTAAGCACCCCACGCGTTTCTCCCTCCTCTTCCCCAGGCCCTATTGGAGCCTGGAGTCCCCTGCAAGGAGGTCCGCAG
>NW_006293779.1:10345171-10346871 GCF_000327345.1 Myotis davidii | reverse complement strand
CCAGAAGGAGGAGGTGGAATCTGAACTTCTTCCAACTAGGGCGAAGCCCCTGCGGGCTGTTCTCCCCGGGTCGCTCCCTATCTTGCCCCAGGAAGCCCCAGGCTGCAGCGATGGTCTCTCGCCTTCTACCCGTCGGCAGAGAAGTCCAGCCAGTAGCTCCACCAACCCCACCCCACGCAGGAACCGCAGGCCTCGCATTTGGGCAAGGACCCCGGCTGAACTCCAGCGGTCCAGAGCCAGTGACCTTCCATCCTGAAAACCCGCGCGGAGACTGTGGAGGCAGGGGCGGGAGGCGGTGGAATGGGACTTGGGGGTGGGGGAGGGGAGTTAGCGCCTACAGAGTGGACAGGCAAGAAAGCCCACCCAACAGTTTTGATCCCCTCATTGCTTTTTTCGTGCGACCCACAACGAGTACAAGCTGCAAAATGCCCCACCCAGGTGACCGGGAATCTCAGCCTGTGTGGGGTCTGGTGACCCACGGCCTCGCCTGCCCCTTCCACTCGCAGATGCCATTTCTGCACAATCTATGTAATCGCTGTCAGGAGTAGAGATGGCGGAGAACTCGGCTGGGAAGTGGCTTCGGAGGCCACCAGCAGGATAGCAATCATGGGGAGAGCGAGCCCAGGCAGAGGTGCTGGGAGTGGCTGGAGATCTCTGAGCAGCACCCTGCCCCGCTCCCCACCGCCCCCTGAACACTCTGCGCTGGGAACCCCTTCTTCCAACGATGCACACTGGCAGGGCCTGGGGTCGGAAGGGTGGGGGTTCCTGGTGCCTCCCCATTTCACAGCCTTTAGGAAGTCCTTGAGACCGGACTAACTGCAGAGGCACTGTGTCCTCCGGGAGGGGAGGTCGAGGGGTGTGGGGGAGGAGTGGGCAGCAGCGGTGGTCAATCCCTGGGAAAGATGGAAACTCCAGAAAGAGCCAAGGGGTGGGTGGGGCTCTCTCTCAGATCCTCAGAAGTTCCCAAAGGTCTGCATCCATCGCAGCTGTGTGTGTGTGTGTGTGTGTGTGTGTGTGTGGTGTGTGCCCGCGCGCGCCCTCCCACTCTTGATGTCTTGGAATTGTGTGTGTGTGTGTGTGTGTGTGTGCCCGCGCGGGCCCTCCCACTCTTGATGTCTTGGAACAATCATGTCCCTCCCCCAACCTCACAGGATTAGTTAAGGAACTGATCAGCTTTATCACAAGCGTGGCCAAGGGCAGACCACCCGCTGGCTGGGCCCAAGCGTCAAAACCCAAACCCACTGACTAAAGCCCTCCGTGCACCCAGAGGCCACAGTTCTCTGGGACCTGGTTTCCCTTCTCGCCTGGGACGCGTCCTTAAGGACCGAGTGGGAGAGGAATTGGGACCCTGTCCGACTAGCCAAGCTCCTACAGGCTGGTCCAGACCCCGAAGCGCCCTGTCCCCCCTTCGCAGGGGGCCCTGGGACCAGTCGAGAAGGTTTTGACCTGCAGGAGTGGCCATAAGGAGCGAGGGCGGCGAGTCACCCTGGGTTGTGGGCGGGACACAATGAGGTGCCCCGAGTCCGGGCCGCCCCGCCAGGCTTGTCCAGCAGGGGGCAGTGCGGCTCCAAACGCGGAGGGCAGGGCTCCTCGGAGCTGGCGGGGCTGAGGCCGCAGGGACAAGCCAGGTTCCCGAACCGCGGAGTTCACTGCAACGCTGGGCCCAGAGCCAATCCCAGGGTTGGGGGGCGGGGGAGGGG
>NW_006293779.1:10343993-10345072 GCF_000327345.1 Myotis davidii | reverse complement strand
GCACCCCCCGGGGCCAGGACGCAGGAGCTGGGGGAGCCCCGCCTCGCCCCAGCAGGGGAGCCCCCGGCGGCCTGGACTCTAATTGTGGGAAAACTGGATGCCCCGGGGAAGGTTCCACTTGTGGAGCGAGGACTCAGATTTCTCCTACACTTCCCGGGCCTCCCAGGGCGCCCGCCCCCGCCATTCCCGACGAGGCTGGAAAGCTGCAGGGAATCTTCGGGCGTTCTGCCTGGGGAACCCTAAACGGGCAGGGAGTAGGTTTGGGTCTTTGGGGAGGCAGCCGTGGTTATGAATTTGCAGCTAGGTTTGGGGGAGAGGAAGCTGTCTCTATGGACGCGTCCTTCCCACCGCAAAGCGGGAGCCATGGGCTAGGGGGCGGGGCGCTTTGCTTGGGGAGGGTGACCTGCTGTTGTTGCCTTAGTGAACCCTAAGCGACCGGGCGCCCGAGCTGTTGGGGCTTCTCCAGGCCAGTAATACTGGCCGCCGCCTTGGCTGCTTGGTAAACTCAAAGCCCTTTGGAGACAGGGAGTGGGGAGACCAAGACGCTAAAACCGAGGTGGAGCCCTAATCAGTTTGGCTCAGTGGATAGAGCTTCAGCCTGCAGACTCAAGGGTCCTAGGTTCGACTCCGGTCAAGGGCATGTACCTTCGTTGCAGGCACATCCCCAGTGGGGAGTGTGCAGGAGGGAGCTGGTCGATGTTTCTCTCTCATCGATGTTTCTAACTCCCTATCCCTCTCCCTTCCTCTCTGTAAAAACTCAATAAAAAATATTTAAAAAAATAAAACCGAGGTGGAGGGAAGAGGAAGGAAATAAGTATGGGCAGGGGTTCGAGGTAGACAGACACGGGGCAGAGGGGATTTCCCCACCCTTCCCCTCCCTGTCACCCCCATAACGCCGAGGTCAGGGCCGTGGCACAGGCTCCTCTCGAAGCCAGGCGCCGCCCCGTTCCCTGCGTTTGGGGGGAAAGGATCCATCGCGCACTGCCTGTAAAATAACCGTTTATTTCATATTTTTAAAAACTCCAGTGATAAATGTCCGTTACCGATGGTCAGCATAAAGTGCCAATCGCAATACAACG
>NW_006293779.1:10338521-10343924 GCF_000327345.1 Myotis davidii | reverse complement strand
AGATACACGGATTACACTTTTGCAGGCTCCCGGGTGGGGATGGGGCGGGCGGGGGGGTCTGGAAGCTGCGAGAGCGCAGAACTTCTGTTCCTCTCCCCTCTTTCTCCGCAGTCAGAGTTACAAGCTTATATGGTCAAAGAAAAAAAAATAATAAAGAAAACGTATAAAATAACAATAGAAAAAGTAATACTTCTGGGAGAGGCGCCGCTGCGGCTCCGCGGAGCTTTCGTTCTTCTTATATATTTTTTTTAAATGGAGTTTCCCTTCCGCCACGTGAGTACCGCCTTTTTGGCCAAGAATTTAGCCGCGTCCTGGGGGAGCCGCCCTGGCTGCCGGTCATGGCCCCCGGGCGGGGCTCCGTAGTTCTGCAAGCGGCCGGGACCCAAGGGACGTGGTCCGGGCAGGTCCACTAGAGTCGCCTCCCGGCTTCTGGTCCCGCTGGAGGCGGCGGCAGTGGCGGGCCCCAGGGCCCTGGTGAGCAGGAGGCTCTGTTTAGCATTTGATCTTGGAGGTTTTGAGCTCCTTCACCTGTGAGTGCAGCGTCTTGTGGACAGCCAGAGTCCTGGACTGGCAGAAGCCCTTCCCGCACTCTTGACACTTGAAAGGCTTTTCTTTGGAGTGAATATATCTGAGGACACAAACAGACAGGGAATTAACTAATCCTTGCAGCATGGTGCTATGTTAGAAACAGTTGCCCAAGACCCCCTCCCCCAAGGGTGAGGTGCTTGCCCTCAAAAGAAGCGGGGGAGGGGCCTGCGGGGTACCTAGAGTGGAGCTGGCAAAACGCTGTTTGCGGATGGAGCAGGGAGGTGGAAGAGAACACCCGCATGCCCTCCTTATAAGGCGGGGGTCAGCACTGAAGGTGAGTGAGGGGACCTGGGGTAGGACAACTTGCTGGAGCTGAACTGTCCCAGAGGGGACCCACCAGCCACGTGTGGTTATTAAAATAGAAATTAAACAAAACGTGAAAGTTAGTCTGTCAGTCACACTCCTTGCCCATTCCAAGTGCTGAGTTGTCACATGCATGGAGTGTCACTCTCTGCTGTAGCAGGGACTTGCACTGGACAGCACTGAGGATGGAGGGAGGGGTAGGAAGTCCTTCATCCTTGTCCTTGTCCAGAATTCAGGGAGACCTGACTTAATCTCCCGTCCTATGTATCCCCTGTTCTCTCCTCCCCATGCTGCTCCGAAAACTGATCCCTGGCTTCCTTCGCTATTTTAGGGAATTCCCAAAAGCTGGGGAGCCCCTGGGGGTGTGGGGTGTCTCCAGAACCTCCTCATTAGGGAGGAGGATGGTGAGGACAGAGGCAGACAGGCAGCTCTAGTCTGGGGCCACCCATGGTGCCGCACCTGTGGTCTCTGAGGTGGTCTTGCCTCCGGAAGGCTTTGTGGCAGATGTCACAGGTGTAGGGCCGCTCGTCCGTGTGCGTCCGCTCATGGATAAGGAGGTTGTAGGACTTGGTGAAGTGGCGGCCACAGAACTTGCAGACAAACTCCTTCTTGGTCTTGGAGGGCAGGCGTCCTCTGGTGGGCTTCTTTTCTGGGGACAGCTTGGTCACATCCAGGAGGGCGCCCAGCCCACCAGCGGGGGAGCCGGGACCCTCCCCACGGCCAAGCTTGGACGGATCTTCTTGCGTGGCAGCCAAGGCCAGGTTGGCAAAATCAAAGCGGGGCTTGGTCTTGAGCGCCACGGGGCCGCCGCCTCCAGCAGTGATCTCCGGCTTGGGCTGGATGACGTGGGGGAACCAGGGAAAGGCTGGCAGCTGGAAGCGTGCGTCCACCAGGTTGGACACGGCTCCTGGCACTTTGGAAAAAGAGGAGCGCGGCAAGTGCATGGCCGGGTAGCCCAGCGTCCACTGGTGCAGGTGCACGGCGTGCAGCGCACTGAAGCCATACAGGTTGGGCAGGTGGTCCGAGGGCACCGTGGGCAGGCCGTTTACCGCCTGGAGAAAGGAGTAGTTGGTGAGCTGCAGGGAGGGGTGGATGGGCACTGGTGCGGGCAAGGTTTTACTGCCCATGGTGGTCGTGTCTGTGGGTTCTCAATCTGGGTCTGCAAAGAGAAGAAGGGAGTGGGGAGAGGACAAGTTCAGAGTAAATCATCCTCCTCAATTCCAGCCCAGCTCTTCCCTTCCTGTCCCCCAGTGCAGGAGCCTGGAGTCTAAGACACCACCCATAGAACCCACTGATCTCAAAGAAGAAAAAGAAGAAGGCAGGAACCCACTGTGATCCAAGGGCTCCCTCCAGATGGCCTCTGGCACAGATGCACAATTTGATAGAGAAACCAGCAGGAAAGTAAATTCAACGCAATGCAAAGGACTTAACAGAAGGAGTATGGCATACATGACCCTGAGAAAGGCAGGAACACGGGGAAACTGGCATGCAGGAACTTCCATCCACGCAAGCCTGAGTCAACACAAAAGTATACTCTCCTGCAAAGATAACAGGAACCCCTGGAAACACAGTTACATACTCGCGCGCAAATAAACACAGAAACACACAGGGACAGACCCACACATTCTGAAGCAGAGTTGACAACAAGGTGCAAAGATGAAGTAGGAAGAGCAGTATCCTACAAAATGCAGGAAGCAACACACAAATACGAGAGGGGGCGGCGTCATTCCGCACTCAGGAAGAGCCTTCCAGACAGACAGCACCCGTCCAGGCTCACACAAACCCATGCATCTCCCGGCTCCTGTGCATGGCGGTCAACCAGCTGACCTTCAGTTTGGCCTCCAGAAGCCAAATGCTCTTTCTCCTCAAAACTCTCAACGTTGACCAGAGATTTGCTTTTCGGACTCACTGTGAATGAGCCCTGTTGACAACCCCCTCTCTGAAGCTGTCTGTGGACTGATGCCCTTGGGGTCACCTTCCTTTCAGGGAGCACACTGACACTCATCTTCATGAACTCAGTCAAGCATCTGTGGTTGCACACAAGGGGACTTAGGAGCCCTCCCTACCCCATAAAGAGGGAGGCAGGGGCTTTAGAGTTGGGGGGGGGGGATGTTTGTGTGTGTGGTGAGCTCTGGACAGGTGGGTATGCCCGAGGGCAAGAAAGAGCATGGAGGCCCGGCACCGCTGCTGGGCTCCAGCCACCGTCCAGCTGCAAGGCCAGAGGGAAGACATGCAGAATTGACCAGCAGGCTGGCATCTCCCAGCCTCTTGGGTCAGGGTCTCCAGTCTCCACGGACAGGGCTGTGCTCTGCAGAGAGGCCTGTGTCTCTGTCTTTCCCAGACACGCAGGTCTGTCTAGCGGAGGCAAAAACAAGAGGAACGAAAGTGAAAAGTACACCCTCTTGGAGCTAAACTCCCTCCAGGACACTCAAGTGCTGACCGCCCTCTCCTCTAGGCTCTGCACTGAGGCTACTCAGGAAGTCCTTGTGGGGCAGGGAGCTTGGGACACCCTTCTCCTTTGCCTCCCCCCAATCCTCTGAGGCCCACTTCCTTTACCCCTTCTTCCCCCTCTCCTCCTCCTCAGATCTCTCCTTCCCTGGGTGCAGGACGCTGCTCTGCTTCCCCCTTCACCGCACAGGCTGACACCTATCCAGGTAGGGTGGGCGCCTGGCTCCCCTCAGCCCAGGCCCAGACTCAGCTGCCTTTCCTTGCAGCAAAGCCTTTAAGGAGAAGAAAGTGCCGCGCTCGTTGGCGGTGGCGGGAAGAGCGAGGACAATCTGGACCCAGGAACCTTGTCCCCTGGAGGGTCACTCGCTGTGTGTTCAGCCAAAAGGACAGAAGCTCTGCTGGGGGTGGGAGTGGGGCGGTTTTCAAAACTCCCTGCGGCGGAGATGTGCGTGCTCGGGTTCCCTTGGCAGTTGAATGAAAACCGGGTCTGACCGCAGCGATTAATTCAGCCTCCGGGCTAAGGAGAGGCTCAAATCTGCCGCGGCCGAGCCTCCAGAACGGAGCGCTGGCGGCCGGCGGGCAGGGCCCTGGCCTCTGCCCCCATCTTCTCTGCTGCCCCAAGCGAGGGCGCGTGGGGGACCAGCGGAGACCATCCTAGAACTCAGGACGAGGGGAAGCAACCTAGGAACCAGGCAAGAGGGAAAACGGGGGCCTTTCTGTGTTGGGAGGGAAGAAAGGAGGGAGGAGAAGGAGAAGGAGAAGGAGAAAACTCGCCAACTTACAAGGTTGGCGAGGTGAGCGCTCTTTGATTTGCTGTCACCTCCTCCTCCCCCAGAAGCTGGAAATCAGATCGCTATCTCTGGCTCCCCTGGACCTGCCTGGGACCCTCTGCCCCCCTGGTCTCGGTGCTCGGACTACCCGCGTTTTTTTTTGCAGCCACCAGGGCTCCTGGAGCCAACCTTCCGGGCCATCTGCCTGATCTTGTTTTCCCCAACACTCGGTTTATTTTCCTCCGCCGCGGGCACAGCCAGTGTCCTATTTTCTGCCCCATCCCAGGGACAGGGCTCCCCAGACTCTCACCAAGGACTGTGACTTTCCCGGGGACGAAATTCGTTGGAAACGTGGCTCTTTGCACGAGTACCCAGAAGGGGCCGAATGCAGGATCCGGTTTCTGGCGGTCAGCTAAGAGGAAAACACAGCTCACCCAGGCGCACCCGCCGGAGAGGGTGAGCTCTGCTGGCCCTGACCCTGGAACCCCAGTGTGAACTCTTCAGGTCATTAAATCCGAGAGGGAACCCCTCTCCCCGGCCCGGCATTCCACTCCGCCAGTAGCGGGGGGCCTCCGGACCTCGGAGGTGCGGTTCAAGGTCCCGACTACACGCAGCAAATGCGTTTCACGCTTGGAAACCCGAGTCCCCGCGCGGTGGAGCGCCAATCCCAGGTCTGCAGCCAGCCCTCAGCCGGGCATTAATGGAGTGTGCAGAGTCTATTAAAGTGGTTTATTCGGGGCTAATTGAGCGTGTGCGAGTTAACTGCTTGCATTAATGAGAACGGAGCGAGCTCCACGAGCTTGCGACTGGAGGAGCCCAGCGGTAGCCCCAGAAAATCATCCTGGACATGGAATCCCCAACACGAGCGATGGGCGGCCGAGCCGCAGGCGGGAGGATTGTCCAGCCCCGGCTACTTTTGTTGAATTTTCCCACGGAAGGAGATCAAACGAATCCTTCTGCTAGGTTGCCATCCGCCGCATTAAACGCCCTCTGCGTCCTTAGCGATCTGCTCCCCAATCTTAATGAAACCACAATTACTTAGAGGAGCCAGCCTTAGGGTGGAAAGTCTACCCAGGGATCTCCCTCCACCCGGATCCCCTGTCCCTGCCAACCCTTCCGAGGCTGCGAACCTGGGGAACGAACGAGCCTCGCACGTGGTTTCTGTTCCCAGGAGCCAGCGCACAGCTCCCAGCCCGGCGAAATTTACCAAGTTGTGGCAACAAAGAAACTCCCGGCCGCTTTACACCCCTCCAGCCTACCCCGCGCTGCCGCCCCTGGGGGCGCTGAGGCAGGG
>NW_006293779.1:10319621-10320009 GCF_000327345.1 Myotis davidii | reverse complement strand
TGGCCGAGCCTCCAGAACGGAGCGCTGGCGGCCGGCGGGCAGGGCCCTGGCCTCTGCCCCCATCTTCTCTGCTGCCCCAAGCGAGGGCGCGTGGGGGACCAGCGGAGACCATCCTAGAACTCAGGACGAGGGGAAGCAACCTAGGAACCAGGCAAGAGGGAAAACGGGGGCCTTTCTGTGTTGGGAGGGAAGAAAGGAGGGAGGAGAACGAGAAGGAGAAGGAGAAAACTCGCCAACTTACAAGGTTGGCGAGGTGAGCGCTCTTTGATTTGCTGTCACCTCCTCCTCCCCCAGAAGCTGGAAATCAGATCGCTATCTCTGGCTCCCCTGGACCTGCCTGGGACCCTCTGCCCCCCTGGTCTCGGTGCTCGGCCTACCCGCGGCCAAG
>NW_006293779.1:10314891-10316832 GCF_000327345.1 Myotis davidii | reverse complement strand
ACTTTCCCGGGGACGAAATTCGTTGGAAACGTGGCTCTTTGCACGAGTACCCAGAAGGGGCCGAATGCAGGATCCGGTTTCTGGCGGTCAGCTAAGAGGAAAACACAGCTCACCCAGGCGCACCCGCCGGAGAGGGTGAGCTCTGCTGGCCCTGACCCTGGAACCCCAGTGTGAACTCTTCAGGTCATTAAATCCGAGAGGGAACCCCTCTCCCCAGGCCCGGCATCCACTCCGCCAGTAGCGGGGGGCCTCCGGACCTCGGAGGTGCGGTTCAAGGTCCCGACTACACGCAGCAAATGCGTTTCACGCTTGGAAACCCGAGTCCCCGCGCGGTGGAGCGCCAATCCCAGGTCTGCAGCCAGCCCTCAGCCGGGCATTAATGGAGTGTGCAGAGTCTATTAAAGTGGTTTATTCGGGGCTAATTGAGCGTGTGCGAGTTAACTGCTTGCATTAATGAGAACGGAGCGAGCTCCACGAGCTTGCGACTGGAGGAGCCCAGCGGTAGCCCCAGAAAATCATCCTGGACATGGAATCCCCAACACGAGCGATGGGCGGCCGAGCCGCAGGCGGGAGGATTGTCCAGCCCCGGCTACTTTTGTTGAATTTTCCCACGGAAGGAGATCAAACGAATCCTTCTGCTAGGTTGCCATCCGCCGCATTAAACGCCCTCTGCGTCCTTAGCGATCTGCTCCCCAATCTTAATGAAACCACAATTACTTAGAGGAGCCAGCCTTAGGGTGGAAAGTCTACCCAGGGATCTCCCTCCACCCGGATCCCCTGTCCCTGCCAACCCTTCCGAGGCTGCGAACCTGGGGAACGAACGAGCCTCGCACGTGGTTTCTGTTCCCAGGAGCCAGCGCACAGCTCCCAGCCCGGCGAAATTTACCAAGTTGTGGCAACAAAGAAACTCCCGGCCGCTTTACACCCCTCCAGCCTACCCCGCGCTGCCGCCCCTGGGGGAGCTGCTGCAGAGGTGCTGCGTGTGGGTTTTCATTCTCATCAGAGACGTCTCGGGGGAGAAATGCGCTCAGCAGGCCACCCCTCAGCTCTTCCCCTCTCATCTCAGGCTCCCACCTCTCCCGAAGGCTGGGTTTGGGGACAGTGAGGGGAGCAAACGAATTCTTCTTTCCCAAACCCCAACCTGGAGACACCCGCCGCTCCATGGAGTTTCTGCCGGGGCGGTCTCCACTTGGGAAGCGCTGCTCGCGCCCCCTGCGCGCACCGGACAGGGGTGGGTTGCACTCCAGGCCTTGATCACTCAGAGCCATCATCCCCTTAGAACACCCCAAGTCAGAGCGCAAGGGCGAGCCGGGTCAGGCACGGGGCCCTGCGCTCCCTGGTCGAGCCCCCCTCAAACCTGAGCGCGACTACACAAAAGACAGATTCGCAGGAAGCGCGACCCCGCGAGGGGAATGCACCTGTCCCCGGGCGATGGCCGCGGCGGTGGCCATCCATCCACTCTCCTCCTCCGCCAGCTAAGTCCAGGCTGAACGAGGCGCCGCTCTCGGGGAAGTTTGTGTCCGCTGAAGGTGCTGCATTTTCTTACAGGGCCCCCCCGCCCCCCCCCCCCGACTTCCCAAAGCCGTGGACACCTCGCCCCGGATTAGTCCCCGGATTTCACGGAGTCTGGCCCCGCTGGGGACAGTCGTGGAAGCCCGCCCTCTCATTCCCAGGAGGTCAGGGGCCGGGGACCCCCTGAGCCAGCACCCCCAACCACCCTAGGCTGCAGCGGCTCTCACTTTCGCCAAGTCCTGCAGCCTTCGTCTGGCCGGAGGAGCGCCCTTCGGGGAAACTGGGAGAGAGAGGACACCCAACGCGCAGCGGGGGTCCCGGGCTCAGCGCGTCCCTGGGGCTCCCGCTGCGGGGGACCCGGGAAGCCAGAGGCACTGGATTCCACAGGCACCCCCCGAGCTCCAGAGTCCCGGCCCCGCTCCGGCTGCG
>NW_006293779.1:10313949-10314590 GCF_000327345.1 Myotis davidii | reverse complement strand
GCTCGCGGCTCCCGGCTCCTGGGTTGGGTCTGAACCCGCAAAGGCTGAGAACGTGCTGGGGAGAGACCGAGCTCAGACTCACTCATCCCTTAGCACCGAGCCGCCTACTTATTTTAATCCACCACCCTCCCTCCTCCTTCCTCCCTCCTCCCGGGCTCGGGATTCCCCCCCTCCCTCCCCTGCCCCCCAACCCTGCCCCGCGCCTGCGCACTGAGAAACAAAGTTTTGCTGACCCGGGCAGCCGTCCTTGGCAGCTGCGCTCGCTGAGCTCCGGCCTCCCGGGACCTGCGTTCCCAGCTCGACAGTCCCGTGCGACCCCCTCCGTGTGGTTAGGCCCTCGAGGGCACCCCTCTGGCGCTGGGAGAAACAGCCCCTAGCAGATGAGAGCCTGGGTCTCTGGGCGTTCCGAGGACATACTCCTGTGCGCCTAGGACACAGCCTGTGCCGAGTGGAGACGGGGTCGCCGGGGATCCCCGCTTGGGCTCAGCACACTCTCTCAGAATCCCTTCCCAGAGTGGGAGGGTCCCGGGTGTGGAGCAGCCCCTGGACTTCCCAGCGTGCTTGGTCCCAGGACGGTAACCCAGACCTGGGTTATGAAGTTGGGTAGAAAGATCAGAGGCAGAGGCGGAGACAGGGAGAGG
>NW_006293779.1:10313518-10313854 GCF_000327345.1 Myotis davidii | reverse complement strand
GGTTTTTTTGTTTTTTTTTTTAAAGTTATTTTCCTGGGGCCCAGACCGACTGGGATTCCACCCCAATGAACGGTCGCACCCTCTAATCACGCATTCATTTGTTTTGGAAGGACGGATGGGAGTTTGGAAAGCAGCTCGGGGCACGTGAGACAAGCTGCAAAGTCCTCAGCTACAGGCCTCCCTCCGAGTCCAAGGAGCTGGGTCAGGTGGAGTTTGGGATGTAGGAGGGTCAGGGTCCTCTCTGGGAGAAATCCTGTTCTGGCTTATGCCTTAGGGAGGGTGCCACTTACCCTCTTGACTGCTCACTGCTAGGCGCTGACCTTCAGCTGACCCCAG
>NW_006293779.1:10294491-10313463 GCF_000327345.1 Myotis davidii | reverse complement strand
GATCCAGATTCATACACCACACTCCTGGAGTTTTGCCACACCACAGGGTTGTGCTGCTGGGTGCCTCTCCTCCCCTGGGGGCTGAATCCTGGCCTTAGTGAGTCTGTAGCATATCGGGCTTCTCTGGAGAGGAGCTGCCAGGATGCTGGGCTTTGATCTGCTGGTCTGCTCTGAGGTGTCTTAGGGTTCCACGCCCTGATCTAGGACATAGTTGGAGGAGACCCTTGTCTCACCAGCAAGCCTTTAGGACAGAGCCTGCCCTCCGGCCTGGAGGTAACTGTGGCTGGAGCAGCAGGAAGACGTCTCTGTACCAGGAAATGGCACTCACGCCCTGCCACAGGTTCATGCTGGAGCCGGGACCCATATACGTGCCTGCAGCTGGAGCTGCCAGTGAGGGGCGGCATTCTGGCCAGGGTGAGGCCCCTTGAGAGCAGAAGGGGGCTGAGATCACTCCCTTCTTGGAGATTTCGAGGCAGCAAGTTCCAAGCACAGGGGAGGGTCTGGGCTCAGGAGGGCATTCCTTGATTGTCCTGACTTCCACCTGGAGGGAGGGCACTTGCTTGTACCTGTCCTGGGTTCTCCAAGGAGACAAGGCTCTGGGGACCTCGGTTAGCAGTGGCAAAGGAATCCTAGAGGGAGGACTCCACAACAGGGCACCTGGCTGTCCAGACAGAATGTCCCCTAGAAAGAGGATATTCAGGTGGGATGAGCCTCCTGGGGCATACGAATCCCATCTCCTGCTCAAAACACCATCCAGGACAATGGTGCTTCCTTCGTCTTCCCACTTGCCTTGTTCTACATCAGGGCCATGGGCTGACATATCCCCATGACTGATAGGAAACTCAGAGTAGGGATCCCTAAGGAGCTCTGGTAGAGAGAGTCTTCAGGGATTGAATGAAAGGTCCGAGAGACCTGGTTATTTAATAGGGCCTTTGCCAGGGAATCTGGAAAACGGATCCTGATTTAGGTCAAATCCTGGCACTTAGCCCGTGTGGGGCAGGGAGGGGAAGCAAGGTTGGGGTTGGTCCCTCGGGGCCCAGCATCTTCAGGCCTTTCTTCCCAGAAGAGTCCTGGCTGCCTGGCCTGGGGCAGGTCTGCAGGACAGGAAGAGATGTGCCTGTTTGACACCTGGCTCCCACATCGCCCCTCCTGAGTCCCACAGTGCCCATCCCCAGAATCCGGGATAACGGAATTCAAGATCTGCTAGTTGCTGAGTGTTCTCCATCCCCATGCAAGCTTGCAAGGGGGTGACCCCCAAACCATGGCCTCAGTGTCCCCTGGAGACCCACCAGGTTCTGGTTCCTGGGATGGCAGGAAGCCCAGGACCTGAGAAGCTCGGTGCTCCCACAGCGGAAACCCTCCCCCGCCTACTTAAGAGAAATCCATCAGGCCCAGGGCCGGAGGTCTGGGTAGCAGCGGCGCCTGGACTGGACTGCGCCGGGATGGACTGAAGAAGGCAGGACCCAGGACAGGTGAGGGCTCTGAGGGTGATGTTTAGTGAAGTCCTATGCGTTTAGGACTCGCAAGGACGTCAGGTTTCACATTTGGTAAACGTGGTGTGGAAGTCAGTACAATCCCGCGGAGACCCAACCTTTCTAAGGCCAGTGAAGGCAGCAGCGAAAGTCCAGTCTGGACGCCCATTTCTGGGCACCCAGCGCGCGCCTGCAGCCTGCAGCCAGCAAGACTGGCGCAAACTCCCGCCGGCGCTTTCTTGCGATCCGTCCCCAGCCTTCCGGGCGGAACCGCCAGTGCCCGAGGGGTCCTTTGGCCAGGACCTAGCAGCCTAGGGCAAGGGTTCCCGCGATAGAGATCAGGGCTCCAGGACCCGGTTACACCCGTGGGGTCTCGCAGGGAGAGATCGCCCAGCCCGCCAGAGCCTCCGGGCTACTGACCACACTGCGCCCAGTCCTGAAGTGAGCCCTCGCCTCTGCCTTTTCTTGGGCACATTTGGGGTGCTGACAGCGCTACTGGTCTCCCCAGCCCCTCTCCGACTCCTGTTTGCCGGGCAGGAAAAGTGCCGCAGCCTGTGTTTGGAGTGAAAATTGAGCAGTTTCCAGAAAATGAACTAGAACATGGTTTATATGGTTTGGGGGTCTTGTGGATTAAAAAGGAACCCCACCTTCCCCCACTTTCTAACCACACAAAAATGATCTCATTTTTCCAAAACGGAATGTACTTCGCACTTGCGAGTTTTTTTTTCTTCCAAGGCAAGCTTTCCCGTGACTGCGCTGCGGACAATTGGGGGTCTGCTCATTAGACCCCCCTTTACGCGCGTCCTGAGGTTTCAAATAACCGGGAGATTTAGGTATCCCTCTGTAATCGTTTACATGATGGATTGTAAAGGCTCAATAGTTCCTCTGGAACCATTACGATCAATCAGGTCAAAATCCAGCTTCGGGGGAGCGTTTTGAAGCGCAGGAGGTAGGTAACATGACATCCAGCCACACTTGTGCAGATAACACGCCCTGATAACGCGCAAGCAACGCCAGGGTCTTAGGAGGAGAAATCCCAGGTGGACGCAAGAGCCGGTGTTTATCCAACAGCGAGACACAAGTTACAGTATCAAAACTGAAAGGGAAAGTGAGCTGTTTTTCCAGGCAGTTCCCGTTTCGTGAGTTCCTTAGGGGCACGCGAGTATCTTGTAACTATTTGGCACCTTAATCCATGTACCCGTCCACACATCCACACGAATGCGTCTCCCCTCGGTTTATAAGAGTAGGAATGAAGCAGGAATCTGTGAATATGCGCGTGGAACTGCCTGAACTCTTGGGGCATACTGTCACCGAGAAAATAAAAGGATAAAGCCTGGTGCTTTGAGGAGCCCATGTAAAATGTGTGAGAAAGGCGTGGCGAGTTTTTACTCTTTGCCCAAATATGAGTTGTCAGAATTACTTTCAACACACACAACAGAGCTGTGTTCTAAGATTACTGAACTTTTCCTCTATCCAAAGGTGAACATAAATGTGTTAGACGCGGCGCCGGGTCTAACCAAACTGAGGATGATGAAGAAAAGTCCTTTGAACTGAATCGTGTGCAGTTAGGGTGAAACCCAGCGGACAGAATCTTACCACACCCGCGGCGCTAGGGTCTCGAAGGGCTACCTGGGCGGCGGGCGGCGCTGGAAAACTGAGCATTCGCGGTAATTAAACATTTCCAGACACCGGAGGGTTATTATCTGCACAGCGATTTCCGGGCGAGAGGGCTCAGCGAGTCTGGCTGAGATGTTCCATCCAGAGATTCCGGGGCGCAATCCTAAAGAAAACGCGCCACCTGCTGGTGAGCAAGGGACATCTCCAGGGCTCCTTCCAGGGCTCCTTCCTCGAATTGTCTCAAACCCAGTCATCCCTATATAATCTCACCTTAAACAAAACAGAACAGAACAGAACAAAACAAAACAAAACCCCCACCACTGTCTTTTCTACGTTACACAGCTCGCCTTGACTCGTGTGAAACTATGCACACCCTTGCCGTTCCAAAGAGTAAACCAAAGAGGGACCCTTTTTCTGTTCTGTTTTCCCTGCTCCAATCCAGATTGATGAGTTTTGGGTTTGTTTTTGTTTTTTCCTCCTCTTCTTTCTCTCTCTCTTTTTAGTCTGATATCCTTAGCAACGCTCTACCACCATTAGTTCTGGTCGTTGGAATAAAGGTGAGCCAGGATCTAACGTGAAACTTTTCTGCACTCTCTGAGCTGGGTTAGAGCCGCCAGCCAGGTAATACCCACAGATGAGGATGGGCAGGCTCCTGCCTACTGGCTCCCTCCCAGCCATGGGCTATCTGTACTGAGCCCCTCCGCGGATTCCTACTGGGCTCTCTGAAGAGCCATAGGGAAGGGCGGGGTCTCCTTCCGGATTTCCCTGGAATGCCTGATGCTTCCTCCCCCCTCCTTGCTCCCAGAACATTAGATTCCAGGTCCTTGGCTTTTTTCCTTCCTCGGATTCCCCCAGCGAATATTTTAGCTGGGCCCTCTCTTCTCCTTGGCATCAAAACTGCATTGTTTAAAAATTTATTAATTTTTATTCGAGATGTCATTGACATGTAACGTTGTGTAAGGTGTGCAATGTCTTGGTTTGATACACTTATAAATTGCAATAAGATTGCCACCAGAGCACTGGCTAACACCTCTATCACTTCATAGAATTCTTTTCTTTTTTGTGTGTGGTGAGAACATTTAAGATGTAGTCTCTTAGCAACTTTGAAGTTTCTGACACAGCATTGCTGACTACAATCACTGTGCTGAGTCTTAAATCTCCAGGATTTACTTATTTATCTACTAGTATTAGTTTGTAGTCTTAACCAACATCTCCCCATCACCCCTCCTCCCAGATCCTGGCATCATTCTAATCTTTGCTTTTCAGGGTCAGGCAAAGCTGCATCTCTGATGCTGTCTTTTCCATGTTATCAAAGCTCCAGCCTTCCAGACAGCAACCAGAAGGAAGAGGCCCTAGTGCTCTGTGGTCTGTCTTCGGCCTACAGAAGGGAGCAGGGTGGAGGGGACCCTCAGCGGCTTCAGCTGTGGCTCTACCCACCTCCCTTACAGCTGTGCCTCTACCCACCCCCCTTACAGCTGTGCCTCTGCCCTCCTCCCTTACACCTGTGCCTCCTCCCTCCTCCCTTACAGCTGTGCCTCTACCCCCCCCCCTTACAGCTGTGCCTCTACCCATCTCGCTTACAGCTGTGCCTCTACCCTCCTCCTTTACAGCTGTGCCTCTACCCACCCCCCTTACAGCTGTGCCTCTGCCCTCCTCCCTTACACCTGTGCCTCCTCCCTCCTCCCTTACAGCTGTGCCTCTACCCTCCTCCTTTACAGCTGTGCCTCTACCCACCCCCCGTTATAGCTGTGCCTCTACCCTCCTCCCTTACAGCTGTGCCTCTACCCACCTCGCTTACAGCTGTGCCTCTACCCGCCTCCCTTACAGCTGTGCCTCTCCCCATCTCCCTTACACCGGTGCCTCCACCCTCCTCCCTTCCAGCTGTGCCTCTACCCACCTCGCTTACAGCTGTGCCTCTACCCGCCTCCCTTACAGCTGTGCCTCTCCCCATCTCCCTTACACCGGTGCCTCCACCCTCCTCCCTTCCAGCTGTGCCTCTACCCACCTCGCTTACAGCTGTGCCTCTACCCGCCTCCCTTACAGCTGTGCCTCTCCCCATCTCCCTTACACCGGTGCCTCCACCCTCCTCCCTTCCAGCTGTGCCTCTACCCACCTCGCTTACAGCTGTGCCTCTACCCGCCTCCCTTACAGCTGTGCCTCTCCCCATCTCCCTTACACCGGTGCCTCCACCCTCCTCCCTTCCAGCTGTGCCTCTACCCACCTCGCTTACAGCTGTGCCTCTACCCGCCTCCCTTACAGCTGTGCCTCTCCCCATCTCCCTTACACCGGTGCCTCCACCCTCCTCCCTTCCAGCTGTGCCTCTACCCACCTCGCTTACAGCTGTGCCTCTACCCGCCTCCCTTACAGCTGTGCCTCTCCCCATCTCCCTTACACCGGTGCCTCCACCCTCCTCCCTTCCAGCTGTGCCTCTACCCACCTCGCTTACAGCTGTGCCTCTACCCGCCTCCCTTACAGCTGTGCCTCTCCCCATCTCCCTTACACCGGTGCCTCCACCCTCCTCCCTTCCAGCTGTGCCTCTACCCACCTCGCTTACAGCTGTGCCTCTACCCGCCTCCCTTACAGCTGTGCCTCTCCCCATCTCCCTTACACCGGTGCCTCCACCCTCCTCCCTTCCAGCTGTGCCTCTACCCACCTCGCTTACAGCTGTGCCTCTACCCGCCTCCCTTACAGCTGTGCCTCTCCCCATCTCCCTTACACCGGTGCCTCTACCCTCCTCCCTTACAGCTGTGCCTCTACCCACCTCGCTTACAGCTGTGCCTCTACCCGCCTCCCTTACAGCTGTGCCTCTATCTACCTCCCTTACAGCACTCCTTGCAGGCTCACTGGGAAGTACAGAGCTGCAACTGCACAATTTCTAATCAGGAACAAAACAGACGCTGAGATTTCTCCCAGCCACATTGAGTCAACTAAGTTCTGGGCAAAGTGTCACACGTCCTCAGGATTTCCAAGACCCATGGTTAGCTCTTAGGCCACTCCTTGAAGCAAAAGCTTGAGACACACACAGAAAAAAACAAGTGCGAGACTGAGGGAAGGTCAGACTCCCTGCCTCTGCTCCAGGAAATTCCAGGAGGCTGGGCTCCCCGGCCACCCATCACTCTCTTTGCCCCACTAAGAGGCAGGGTCTCCTAGTTCCTCATCCTGAGCTTGCAGTGAAGGGTGGAAAGGGAAGCGACCGGACCTAGCCATTCCTAAGGACTACTAAGGCCACCAACCCTCCCTGAGTGATGGGAAACCGAGGGATGCCTCACGCTGATGTAGGAATCACAGTGCTGACTGGATAGAAGGGGGTCAGGAGTCACTGCTGCTTTAGTGTTTACTGCAGGGGCTCCCTGAGTTCAGACTGTCACACTGAACAAGTGCGAGGTCCCTGAAGTGGTGGCTGGACTGGGAGGGAAGTGATTGCCCCAGGGAACGTGGAAGGCATCTGGATGCCACTCTAATACATGGTGTTCGTCCACCAGGTGTGACAGAAACCCAAGCGTCGGCTGTGGGGAGATACAGGGTGGAGGAGGGGTTGGAATTGAGAACATTCTGCAATATCTGACCCTCAGGAAAACAGAGTGACCAGCAAGCTGGGAGAGGCCCACCCCTGTGCCAGAACACCCCTCCGTCCTCTGATTTCTAGGAAGCTAGACTCAGGGAGAGCAGGAGTGGTGCTTGTGATCTGAGCCACATCACAGCGCCATGGAATGTTTGCACAGAGCAGGAAACCACACTCCCCATCTTAGCCAACTGCCAGGGCCAGGCGTCCTCCTCCCCGGTCTCAGCTGGACCTTGGTGTGGCCCTGAGGCTGCCAGCTCCCACCGCAGCTCCCTTTATTCCCAGGTGACTCCAGGCACATGCATTTGCCCATCAGGACTCTGGTCCCTACTCGAGGACCCTTTCTCAGAAAAGCATTCGTTGAAACACTTTGAACAAATCCAAATATTTTTTTTTAAAAAAGGAAATATATTAGCATATGAGTTTTCACTTCAAAATGACTGTTGGTTTGATTCTTTCCATATATTTGAATATTCGTTTGTCCATCACATGTCCACAGTAAGGACATGGAGAGATAACGTAAAACAAAAGTATTATCGATGTATTCCAGATAGAGAATTTCTGGAATTGTGACTTGGTTTGCCAACAAAAAATGTAGTCTGCTCAAAAATTTCAGCAGATTTTCCTAAAAAGGCTAAACTGGGGATTGCAGCGAGGCTTGTTCTTTCTTAATTTCCTGAGAAGGTAGCCAGGGGAGCTGCCAACAGCCACCAGGCCCCTGTGAAGGGAAGACACTAGCCTCTCAAGGCCCAGGCCCTGCACAGGCAGCAAAGCACTGGGAGCTTAGAACGCCATCACAGGAGGCTGCACAGGGCGTCTCAGCTTAGCCACCTGGTTCAAGCCACCCATGAGGACAGAGAGGGAAGGACCAAGCAGGCATCCCTCAGCTCAGCCTAAGCCTGGCCAGTTGGCCAGTTCCTGCGGGGGTGGTAAGCGGCAGTTAACGTGTGAATGGTTTAGGAAGGCTCTTTCCAACGCCCTGTGCCACGGAGTTACTCTGCAAGCGTGTCACAAGGCAGATTCCCGGGCCCTGGCCCCAGAGTTTCTGATTCTGGAGGCCTTCGGTGGGCCCTGAGGGTCTGCAGGTTTGAAGAGCCCCACAGAAGGCTCGGATGCTGGTAGTCTTTGGAGCACATCCATATTGGGAGCCAGGACCCAGCCCCCGGGGTGTCCAGGTCTTGCTCAGGAGAATTCCAAGGATTGAAAAGTTATCCCGAATCAAAAGAATGGCTCTTCATTAAAGCATTTGATACACTTAGGTAGGTGACTCTTCTTTACACCCCCCCCCCTTTACTGTAAGAGTACTGTACCTGATGGTTCTCAGTCACTGTGGGTTTGGGGGGTGGGGAATGCCCACCTCAGCCCATGGAGGAAAAAGTCATTTCTGCGGGAGGGTTCCCTTGAAATACAGAGGGCCAGGTGGAACCAAGCAGCAAAGGTGCCCCTAGAGTTAGGCCAGACAGAGGCCCAGGGGACGGGTGGCTTCAGGCACCTGGGAGTTGCCTTTGGCCTTCGGAAGCTGATCACATTTGGGGTAAATGGAGGGAAAGGAGGCCTCTCAAGTCACCGGGTGAGCTTTCTTTTTTCCAACCCATAGTTTGTCCTGTGAGTGTATCAGCAGCTGCCAGGAGAAGGAAGGCGCTGTGGGCTAGAGGAGGGTCCTTGGCTGCCCACTCCCCCTGCACGTGGGACTGCTGATGAATTACTCTCCACAGAAGCCGTCTAGCCAGCTGACAGGCAACACTCCCATAGCCCGTGATTCCTGTGTTCGTCAGAGTCAGGATATTAGGTGCTAGCCAGTAGTTATTATTATTTCTTTTAACCTTTATTGTTTAAAGAATTACATAAAGTATTACATGTGTCTCTAGTAGTTGTTTTTAACGCTTTTATTTTGACAGTACTTTCCACTTTTGTTTTCATAAAAACTCATTTACATGTCCATTCGTTTTTAAAGCTGTGTAAACTGTTTTATGAGTACTACCCATTTTAGTCACCTGTCATATGCATAAGTGAGGTAACGCATATCAACGTGTCCATAAGATTTCCTGAAATCAAGTGCATACAGGGCCCCTGATTTGATGGGAAGGACCCATGGATTTCACTCACTAACGCCATCGGAGTGACTGTGGTAACGAAGGAGCCAAGTCCATGGAGCTAGCATGGCTCTGCTGTGGGTGCCTCCAGGAGGGGGCATCATTCCTGTTACTCCTGTTTTTATTAACAGAGAAGTGGGGTCCAGAGGCCTCCCAGACCGAGGCTCAGGAGTGCAATTCTGGAAGCCAGTGGATGAAGCATCAGGCAGCGTAGAGACACAGGGGTCTGCAGGTTCCTCTCCTCCCCTGCGCTGTGGGCCCTGCACACCGGTGTGATCTCCCTGGATCCTCATGGCCAACTGAGCAGGTGGGTACCACGATGACTCCCACTTTCTGTCTAAGGAGATTTGGCTTAGAAATGCCACATAACGTGTCTCAAAGACACATAGCTGGGTAAGTCTCAAATCCTGGTGTACTTGATTCCAAAGCTCAAGTTCATAGCACAGACATCCTTGGTACTCTAAGTGTGGTCTATGGGCGGCATCAGTATCACCATACAGAAGCTTGGGGCCTGCCTCAGACCCACGGACTCAGAAGCAAAGCCAGCGCATTTTAGCAAGACCTGCCCCCAGATGTGTGCACGCGGATGCTTGCAACACACAACCCGATCCCCAGGTCCAGGCCCGAGGCCTGCTCAGTCCCTTTGCCGTGCATACAGCATTTCATCTCGGCTTCTAGAACGGAGAAGCACGCTGCTGGATGGACAAAATCAAGTCAAAGGCCCATGGAGTAAATTTTTGAAAAACTGGAACCCCCAACCACAGGTGGCCTATGGACCCACAACCCCTGCTTGGCCCGGGAGTAAGCAGTGCGGGCTGGCTTTCCACATGGCCGCTTCCTCTCCTGGCGCCAGAGGGCAGACGCCTGCCCAGAGCATCAAGGAGCAGCTGAGCAGGGCACAGCTTCTCTGTCAGAAAAGGGGGCTTCAGAGCCTGTTCTGAAGATGGGGGGCGAGGGATGCAGCGAACGATGGTGCTTTGGGGACAATGGTATCTGCCTCTACCTCCCACTTTCCAGTTGGAGAGCCAATCAGAAGAGGTCCATAGGATCTTCTCTGGTGACGCATGAACTGATGCAGTAACATGTTATTGATGATACTGGCCCATCAATAATGCATTGTTCATGTGTCATTTTAGCAGAGGCAACATTGTTAAATCCAACAGGCATGCTAAGATTATGCAAAAGGCTGGTCTCTTACAAATCACAAAGTTCTTAAATATGTACTCTTTTTTTAGAAAATATATTTTATTGATTTTTTACAGAGAGGAAGGGAGAGGGATAGAGAGTGAAAAGCATCAATCAGCTGCCTCCTGCATACTCCCTACTGGGTATATGCCTGCAACCAAGATACATGCCCTTGATTGGAATCAAACCTGGGACCCTTGAGCCCGCAGGCCAATGCTCTATCCATTGAGCCAAACTGGTTAGGGCTTAAATATGTACTCTTACTTACTTACCCTGCTCTCTGCCTAAGTGTTACTGCGGTATCATCCTCATCAACGCTCTGCTAACGAAAAGGAACCCAGTTTCAGGAGTGTGTTCCACCTTCCCCTCAGCACCTTCTTGGAAACCAGATGCAAGCGATGCCTCAGTTAGGCACAATGGCTGTGTCAGTGTCAGCACGGGGGCGTGGGGCTGTGCGCTGACTCTATTGTCTCCGTGTAGGCGTTGTCCTCTCCTGCAGGAGCCTGGGCTCCCATCCCCGCCTGGTCGGACTCTCCCCCTTATTCTGGGGTTGGAGGGGATGCACGAATCACCACATCAAGGGAGATGCATTTTAAGAGCAGGATCTGGAAGGCATCATGCTTAACCTGGGTGATTGGCATAGAAATGGCGGGGTTGCCTCTATTCCAAAAAGCACAAACACTAGACTCATGGAGGAACCTGAAACATATCATCTTTGACACCTCCATTGCTCAGATGAGAAACTTGAACCTCGAAATATGCTTTTTTCCCCCCAGAACCACGATGGCAACCCAGAGCTGGCTTTCCTGACATCTGGCGGGCGCTCACCGCATTTTGCTTCCCGCTCTCCATTTCTGTGAGTTAGGTCTTAAAAACGAGGGGGTCTCCGGAGGGCCTCCCTTTGTTCTACATCTTCCGAGGACAAAGCCTGTGCCGGGCACTGATGTTCAGGGTGAGAGGCCTTCCACAAAATCCGCGAGCACGCCACCGTGTCCCAGCGCACCGACGCCGGGGCCTGGGGTTTGGATGATGGCTGCTCCGTGTAGCAGCTTTATGAAAACATTAAATGTCATTACTTATTTCTTCATGTCCAAAATGTATACTTCAACATTTTTTCTCCGCAGACAAGTGTCACTTTTACTGCAATCTTCAGGCCAGATGTTCCTGGTATAAGTGGTAACAGCTGCCATGTTGGCAGGAGTGTGGCTCCAGCCGAGTCACTTTCTAAAAGAGCCGGAGAGGAGAGCCGTCTCTGCGAAAACACTGGCCTGACAGAAGAAACCCATCCCGGCCCTCCCCAGCTGCGCGGGGAGCCCGGTGGAGGCTGGAACAGGGGCCCTTGGTGGGCACATGGCCAAACCGCGGCTGCGTTCCCTCTTCCTCGATGATGAGCTGGAGTCCCCGGGAAGGCGAGTGGCCCCTGCCTCCTTCCCCTCGGGCTCCCTTTCAAAGCGCTGTTTGTAGTGCCATCACCCATTAGCCACATCCTCACTTGTCTCGGGACCAAGTCGTTTTCCTTGCTTTCTGTCACCCTTGCCAGAGCCTTCTATGATCTCAAGTTGACATTCTATTGTTTCTGAATCTTGCTCAAGTTGCAGCCGCCTGGTAGCATTTATCTCCTCCGTTCCCTTGGGTCTTGGTGAATTCCTCCGTAAGGTCCCATCTCAGCGTTTCCAGAAAATACAGGCACAATTTGCTTCCATCTTCAGCTAAGACTGGAGACTTGTCTCAGCCAGAGAATAGCGCTTGCCTTTGCAATTTGGGTGTCTTCGGGTGAGGAGCCTGTTACCCAAGAATGTCATCCTGTTGAGGAAGGCTGAATTTATAAGACACACACATCCGAGGACAGACACACAGATACACACTTTGTTGACATCACACAACATAGCTATGGATGGCTGCAGCCTGCCTCCTCCAGGAGGTGGTGACTCATTCCTAGTTCTTGCACCTTCAGATGGGAGTGAGGTCAGCGCCGGGCAGGAGAGAATCACTTTGGTGTTGCTGGAATCTGGCTAGACATGAACTCAAAGAATGGGAGGCTTCCTGTGCCTGAGCTTTCAAGAGGCCAGTGGTGGCAGAGGTCATCTGGCCCAGGGTCTCCAGGAGTGGTCCTGCCATGGGATTCCATCCAGGGGTCATGGGTCTCAGCCCCGTGAAGAAGCAGGTTCCACATAGAAAGGCCAAGAAGTGGTGGAAAGAGCTGGACTTTCGGATCACATGGAACTGGCTGCTAGTCCTGGCCTTGCCTCTTCGGTGCTACTGGGTCTTGGGTAAACCGGGCAATCACTGGAGACTTCTGTGTTCTCCTCTGCAACATGGGATAATACATGTTCTAGGGTGTTGTTGTGATGAATGAAGCAACATTTCTAAAGCCCCCGACACAAAGGGGATACTGATAGATGCTGTTTCTTTTTTTCTGCTGGGACCAGAGAATGGTTTCACCACTTATTGAGCTGCATGGTCCTTTTGGAGAATTTCTCCTCAAAATCAGGACAATTTCCAAACCTCATGCTGCAAGTATAGTCAGGCGATGCCATTATTACTCCAGCGTCGCTCAGTCTTTCTGTTAGACTGTGAATAGGCGACATAAGGAGACAGGAAAGCAGTTTGCCCTTCACTCAGCACCTCCAGGTGGTTCCAGCATCCAGCTTCTTAGGATTTCACCAGAAACAGCCCAGGCTCATGTCCTAGGAGGGTGACACCACTAGCTGGCAGCTCCATCTTCTCAGAGGACTGAGTTTGCTCTGTGGATTTCTATGCCTGAGTTCCTGAGTCTTCCAGAAGCAGAAGGGAAGTGATCCCTCCTCAGAGTGCTGAGCCCCAGCCCTGCAGGGTCTGTGCTCAGAGCTTCCAGGCTCTGATCACCCCGGCCTTGGCCCTGGTTTCCCCACCGCTGTTACCTCAATGTGACTGCTGTGCTCCCACTGTGTTTTCTGAGATCTCCCCGCCTCCTGCACACATTTTCTCTCCTCAGTTCTCTCTGTTGTAATGCCCAGCACGCTTTCTGTTTTCCTGCCTGGAGCCTGACTGATTCAGGGACCACGTGTCCCCGTTGCTAGACTACCCTGATTCACACTGCTTTCCTGGCATCATATCTTATTTAGCATTTGTCCCAAACAAAATTGTCTTGGTTTCCATGAAAAATTGTAAGGCTGCTTTAGATACAGTTGTCCCCTCTAATGGGCCACAGGAGAAGGACTTCAAAAACCTGCATATATTAGGCTTCTTGCTGCATATTTTTTAAAATTGCTCTTTGATCCAGAGCCATATCTGTATTCTCTATTTTGGAACAGGGCGTTCCCATCAAGTGTTTAAAAATAATTAACATTGGATTACAAAAACATCGCCCATAGCCCCTCCTCCCTGTAATTCTACAAATTACCCCATGAGTGGCTATCTTCATGCCCCCTTCCTAGTCTGACCTACTAGGGAAGTGATTTTTCCCTTCAAGTGCTTTCTATACAAAGACCTTACTTTTTTATTTTGAATTTTTTTTTGGTTTAAAACCATAGTCTTGCTTCCTATGCAATCCTACAATGAGTGGAATCAATGTTAACTCCATGTCTTTGATCAAAGCATTCTCTCCTCCTGGAATGGCCTTCTCTCTCTTTTCCACCTACTGACTGCATATTCTCTCTTCTGCTCGTTTCACCATCTCTTTGAAACCCCTCCCTGCCTCCTAGCTTGTGCCTTCGCCTTCTTACAAACCCATTCCATGCAATTCTCTCACTCACTTTTGGCACTTAATCACTTCTTATTGGGCTTGGTATCTTTTATAATGGAGTCTTAATTATTATAACTTTAAATGCATCTTTAACTTGTTAACTTGATGAACTGGTAAGTCCCTTGATAAAACTGCCTATACTTCATTTTTTAAAATATATTTAAATATATTTTTTTATTTCAGATAGGAATGGAGAGGGAGAGAGAGATAGAAACATCAATGATGAGAGAGAATCATTGACTGGCTGCCTCCTGCATGCCCTCCACAGGAGATGGAGCCCTTAACTGGGCATGTGCCCTGACCAGGAATTGAACCATGACCTCTTGGTTCATAGGTCGATGCTCACCATGAGCCATGCCGGTCCGGCTGAACCATGACCTCTTGGTTCATAGGTGATGCTCACCATGAGCCATGCCGGTCCGGCCATATTTCATTTTTGAATCCTTCACAGCGCTTACCAATCTTTTTTGTTTGTTTGTTTCATTAGTAACATCAAACCTTTTCTATTTAGTCCCTTTTTGTCCATCCATTTCTTGTGCCCCACAGTACAAGGTTCTTCCCATACGATTGCCCACGTTGTTTTCTCTGCTTGGAGCCCTTCTCCCCCTTCATCCTTCTCATCCCTCCAGAACCCTCTTCCAGAAGCTTCCTCCAACCCTCCAGGCTGAGCTCAGCACTCTTCCTCAATAGGACCTTCAGACCCTGTCCCGACTCTTATCATTGCACTTAACACGTTATACTGAAATCACCTCTTCTGTGTCTGTATCTTCTGTTGGACTTCCCCGTAAGCTCCAAGGATAAATGATGTGTCTCGTGCACCTCTGTGCTCACAGGACGTAACACAATGCCTGTCCACATAGGAGGCACTTGATAAATGTGTGTTGACCTAAACTTAATACATTTCTGCTGAATGATTGAATGACATCGAGGCGGCAAATCCATGAGCTGCCATTTTTCTCCCCTAGACACATATTTATCTCCTTCTTCCCCTGCCAAAACCCCAACGATTGCTTCACTATGTTGTATAATCTTTCTGTCAGGTCTCTGACACACAAAACACATGTAATCATTCCATTATGAGGCCTGGCACAACGTTTAAGCTGAGTGTGCAGATTTATTAGATCTTGTACCAGGAAACCAGCGAGGCAGAGAGTTTAGGGGGATTTCCAAAGGGGATGTAAAATGTTCATGAGCCCTTGTGTTTCAAGGCAATTCCATGCTCCTGTGGGGAGCTCAACTGTCCTTGCAGACGATGTTTCTCCTTCTTCCTTTGAGATATGCAGCTCTGGCGGACATGTAGAAAACAGCAAGGGTCAAGGGCAGCGAGCAGCCTGCACATCCAGCGCCCATCATAGCCCCTCTAACGGCTAGAATGCCCTGCACGATTGGCTTACTGTTTCAGTGCAAAGCCTAGTTGCTCACAGTGTACACATCCAGTCCCTTGAAAACGCACTTTGCACACTGGCTAGCTTGCCATGCTGATAGAATGATGAGCTCCTCTTCTTGGAAAGGAAAGATATTGGGTGCAAATGACAGGAGTGCCCAGTGGGTATTCTCACACTGGACAAGGGGTTGCTGTCTCGGTTGCTCTAGGAATATGTCCTTTCCGAATCCTCTCCAAACTTTAAAGCTCAAATGAAATTTCACCTCCTCTAAAATGCTTCATTACCATTTTGGCCTCTTGGGCTTTCTCTTAAGTCTCTGGAGATGAATGGCTCTCAGTGTAGCACTTGATTGCATTGTCTTAAAAGGACAGTTTAGTGCAAAGAGCCCTGCACTAGAATTTATAAAGCTCACACACCGGTTTCAGGTCCCTTTGTGATGTTGGCTAAGTCACTTTAAATCTGTGAGTTCTTCTCTGCTCCCTGCTCTTCCTCTTTTCTTCTCCTCCTTGTCCTGCACCTTCCTTATCTATAATATTGGACAAAATGCCCCAGCCATGCTGCCAGTTTTATGAGGAGGATCTAATGGCATGTGTATAAAAACACTGTGAAGACTGTAGAGTGTGTAAGAGTGAAGGGTAGTGATTGGAAAGTAAGGCTAGTCCATGTCTTTATGTCCTTGACCTTGGCTACCTTCAAGAAGGAGGTGGCATTGAACGAGGCAGGGGCTGGTTGCAAAAGACCAAAAAGAAAAAAAAGAAAAAAAAAAAGAAAATTGGGAAGAATAAGTGAGTAGTCACAGCCAAAGTATTCAGCATGAGGGCCTGAAACTAAAGGATAGCTCAACAGTAGGGTGACTAATTCCTGGGGGAAAAAACATAGAAACTGCTGATTCTTTCATTTTCCCGGTGTGCAGTTAACAAACATCCCTGGGTACTGAATGCTGTGGAAGGCATGGGAGATGCAGTGGTGAAGAAGGTTCAGCCCCTGTCCTTCCTAGAGTTTCTAAGCTCGTAGGGGAGACAGACTAGTGGACAGGCATGTAAATGCAGAGTGGTGTTACAAACTGGGGAGCACTGGGTGTCACTGGAGGACACAGGAGAGCACCTAACTTCATCTTGGGAGTTCAAGGAAGGTCTTCCCGGACAAGGTGACATCAGAATCAGGAGCTGAGCCCAAGGGTGATCCTTGGGGGCCCGATGAACCTAGAATCTCCAGGGAGGATGCTGTCTGCTGGGAAGGGTTGTAGTTGAAGATGTCAAAAGTGTGGGTTGGTGCCAGCTTGGGTGGCCTGAAGAACTGTGTGGTGTGTGCACTTCCAGGACACCATCTCTCAGGGACGTTTTGGTCAAGTGAAATGGATTGGGGAACATCAGGAACGAATAGGGGCAGTATGGGACCTCAATGGGAGCTCAAAGTAAGAGCAACGCTTGTCAGAGTTGGGCAGAGGACTCCTTTGAAGAGCTTCAAACCACTTCCAGATGGCAGAGGAATGAGTTCTGAGCAGCAATTGGTAAGACAGTGGATATTGGAGAGGAACAGGGTTATTTCTGGGGAGTTTTATACTCTAACCATGAGTAATTCTTTGAATTCTGACTGTTTCTTAATTGATTCTTTTTTTTTTTAAATCCTCAGCCAAGGATATTTTCCCATTGATTTTAGAGAGAGTGGAAGAGAGAGGGAAAGACAGAGAGAAACACCGATGTTAGAGAACACACTGATTGGTTACCTCCTGCACAGGCCCTGACCAGGGGCTGGGCCTGCAACCAAGGTGCATGCCCTTGAGTGGAATTGAACCTGGAACCTTGAGGGCCACAGGCCAATGTACTATCCACTGAACAAAACTGTCCTGATTGATTCTTATTTTCCCAAATGGACTTAAACTTCTCTGATGGCAGGGAGTCTCTTTGCTTCCCAGACACACGCCATCCCCCAAGGCGGAGCTTACTAAATGCTGCATAACTCATAGACAAAGCCACTAGGTCTCAGGTAGCATTGTTACCTAAAATGTTTACTGATCTCCTTAAGCGGGAAAAGTCTCCCTCTTCAAAATAGTCTAGAACTCTATAGAGGATGTACAAAATATGCAGTACCTTTAAACAGACAACTTCTACAATAAGGAGTAAAATTAAACAAACCTACAAATCCATCACAAAATAACTCTTTGTTTAAGTGAGAACTTGTGCCTCATCACATGTTGTCTAAACCTGGGTCCATATACCATGAGCAGAAATTCAAACATACTCATAAGAAAGTTAAATACATAATTTGTGGGATAAGTATTCACTATTTTAACAAAGGAAGAAGCATTTAACTAAAGTAAGGGATTACACTCAATGACATAAACTAAATAAACCCTAATTTTATGTTTTTTTTTCCTACCAAAATAAAGCTTTAGCTATATAGATGTAGGAAACATATGCCATTTAAAAATATTGTGACCACTGGTTCTATTTTATTTATCAGTTTATTTTGTTCATATGTGGAATCTAATGAACAAAATAAGCTGATGAGTAAAACAGAACCAGTGGCATGGAAACATGGAACAGACTGATGAATCTCAGAGGGAAGGGGGGTGGGCAGAGATTAACAAAATAACTTATATGCATTGCCCATGGACACAGACAATACTGCGGTGAAGGAATGGGGCAGGTAGGAACCAGGTAGAGGTGGGTAATGGGGGCGAAGGGGGGACATCTGTAATACTCTCAACAATAGAGATAAAAAAGAAAATGTCACGACCATATATTTTTAAGTTATTTTCTTATTTTTAATATGGCTATATTTTAAAGTCTCCATTTATAACAAGAACATTGAGATGAGACTTCTATTCCATTTCTTCTAGATATTATAAATTTAAAAAAAATTGAAGCCACTCTCCAGGAAACTCTGCTTTATATTTAGCAGAAAAAAAAAATTATTTTGGAAAATTAAATTGAGGGCCACAGTATGGAAAATGTTACCAATTCAAATCCTTATGTTTGTGTTCAAAAAAGAAAATCAAAGACTTTGAATTCTGTGTGAGTCTCAGAGTATAGCTAAGTGCCTCCAAGATCACATCTGGGCACTTAAATTTTAAGAGCACAAAAAGAAGTTATGTGGAAATTTTTCTAAATGCAATAATAGATCCTTGGTTTCCAAGGAGTGATCTCTGTTCAGCGCAGGTAGACACTTACTGAGAACTGGGAATGATGGGGTATAAACATCACGCTCTTGACCCCCTCCTGGGAGCTCACTCATGTCTACACTGCTCCACTGGGGCCAAGAGAACAAGCTACGTGGGAGAAATGGGACTCTGGTCCCAATGGCCAAGGTCAGGCAGTGCCCCTCTATTCTGACATGGGCTGTTCCTTGACCATGTGCCTTGTTTGCTCTCCTGTATTACTGACCTCAATCTCTGTTGACTGCCCTCTGCTCACCAGAGTTGATTTTAGTGAGTCAATCCTGAAGCTGGCCTGCATGCACTCCTCTCACTGCTCTGTGAGCTCTCACAGGCTCTGATAAACTTAGCAGCAGCTCCCTCTGCTGGAGGGTCCCAGCGCTTCCTGACAGTGCAGTGCCCCCTCTTAGGTGGGAATCTGGAGTACTGTTTTGTCAAGAAAAAGCTGAATTATAGACCTTCCCAGTTTCCTGTCTTTTCTACATAATAACATGGATACTACCCCACAGCAGCCTGAAACTGAGTAGCCTCCATTTAGCTACAGAGAGCTTTGCTAAATGAAAATTCCCAGGACATCAGGCTTTGCCAGGACCCTTGAGATTTTATTAAGCCCCTAATTTTATAGTATAGAAGACTGAGACCAAGAGAAATAAATTTTCTAAAGTTAGGATGCTAGAGACTGGCTGAGCAGCCACCGGAATCCTTGTTTGGATAGTTCCCTGCCCAGTGTTCTCTCTGCTCTACAAGGCTGCACCGTGGGAGAGTTGTTACCTTATG
>NW_006293779.1:10274688-10294263 GCF_000327345.1 Myotis davidii | reverse complement strand
TTTTTATTCCCCTGCCATATCCTCCATTTACTATAAACTTGTTATATTGGCATTCAAATAAAATGTCATAAAGCAAGTATGTAAGGAGGTGTTTGGGGTTTGTTACAGGCTTCTGCGAGCCAAGTTTGCATGGCAACCAAGATGTATAACAGAAACATTCAAATGGTCTTCATAAAAAGAAATGCTGAGCAGAGCTCAAGAGCAGGACAACGGCTAAGTTGGGGCAGACTATCAAAGCTGGTCAGAGCAATGACTGAAAGTCCAGATAGGGGCAGCATGCCACCCAACATTGTCTCAATGGTACTTCGAGTTTCCTCCCACTGTAGTCACCAAATGTTAATGAATCAGAGGCCAAACCCCTAGCGATGCAGCTGCAGGGAATGTACAGATGTTACCATGGGAAGGACCTTTGACGTCATTTTAACCAAACTCCTCGTTTTATAGGTAAAAGTGGAGACGCAGAGCTATGACTTGTTCACCGACTCAGAGGTCAGCTTATATACTTGTAGCAGAAGAGCAGAAGGGATTCGTCAGAGCCGAATTAACCCACCTGCCACCACGAGGAAGGGAGCTCTCCTTTGAAGTCCCTTGTATACTGAAACCCAGGTGAAGGGGACAAGAGCAGGTACGTGGAACGAAGCCGCCCCAGAGCAGGGTGAGGTGAGATTCATGAATTGGGAACTTATAAAAAAGCTTTAGCACAGAAAACTTTTAGGGGGAGTAAAACTACTGTTTGATACTATGGTAGTGGACACATGTCAGTATACATTTGTCCAAACCCATAGAAGATACAATGCCAAGAGTGACCCCTCATGTGAACTATGGACTCTGGGTGAGGATGCGACAATGTGGGTCCGTCAGCTGCATCAAAGGTACCACTCTGACTCTGTCTAGAATCCAGGAGGTAGAAAGCTCGGCGAATATCCTTGTCATCTTGCCAACACACATACCCAACGCTATTTGTAAGTTCCCTTAATAAGCTCTTAATGCAACAACAACAACAAAGCTTCAATTGATCAGTAACCACGAAAGACGATGCAGCCTATGAGGAGAGCGCCAGAAATGCCCATCTGTTTCTAGGCAGCTCTATGGTTTCTCCTCATAGCAGTTCTAAGGAATGAACTCGCAGAGGTGTGTCTGACCCTTGCAAAGAAGGTCCACAGTTATAAACTATGCCAGTAAACTATGCAAGATTGTATAACTTAAGGTAAGTGCTAAGGAGACCAATTAGACCATGGATCCAATCAACTTTGTTAGTAATATATATATATATATGATATTTCACCTCTGATGGACTCATATGCCTCTCACTTGATTTTGAGTTTGGGAACCTGAATTCTACCACTTACATTTTAAAATATAGAGTTCTAGTACATTTCTTTGGCAGGCGTCATAGTGAGGAGGAAAAGGCTTCACAGTCATTTCTCTAATCTAGATCAAGAGTTCAAAGCTCAGGAGAGTTTTTAAAAAAAGTTGGAGTGGATTAGGAGTGGGAATTGTATATTTCTGAAAACAGACACTTTGTGGGTGGTGGTGGAAGGTGACTCTGATAATGGAGAGGACTCTATCCATGCCCACTCCTTTTCTTGGGTAGAATTTGGGGAAGGAACAAGATTTAGGGTGGGAGTTGTTGGTAGATCTAGGTAGATGAATCTGAGCTAAACTCCTACATCTGCCCAGACTTGTGCAGTAGTAATATCAGCATATTTTGTATCCTATCACTGGGCACAGCATGAATTTGGCAGAAAGAACCAGCACACTGGCACAACTCGGTCTACATGGATCCATGACTGTGTCTTGGGGATGCCAACATGACAGGCAGACACACCTGGACAGACAACATCCCATCTTCCTCATATTTTGACAGGTGTAAGCACCCCCACCCCATTCTGCAGAGACCAGGGGAAAGGTACACAGGCAGTGAGTTGATTGAATTATGCTCCTATCACCCAGCAAAATGGGGCTTCATGAGAGAAAGTATTTAGTTACTGGAAAAATTAATCTGGGCATAGTTTTCGCACACCTGGTTTGCAAACTCCTTTTGTCATCTATGCAGACTCATCTGGGATTTCTAAAAATCCTCAAGCAGTGCTTATATCTCTGCCACAGATGATCCTAACCCTACACTAGAACGAGAACCCAGTCATCTAGAGTTGTAGCCACGCTTCTTTCAGAAGATTGGTGCATAGCGATAGAGACAGGTCAGACTCTCAGAAGCCTGGACCAGTTTCAGAGAGAGCAGCGGGCCACCGATGAGAACAATTCTGAAAGCATCTACACATTTTCCCAGGCTGATACAATATTGTTATCTGCAGAAAAGGGACGGGATGCAGCTTTGTTAAAAATTCTTCTCGGACACTGAATCGCTAACAGTGGAAGCTTTTCCTGGAGAGGGAAGGATGGTTTTGGAGGGACAGTCAGCAGGACCCAGAAACCGGCCTGCCCCTCATCAGCTCCCCATCGCCCTAGTTTCTAAATGGGTGTTCAGTAACATCTGCCTCCCTCTTTACTCTTAGCTTGTCAAGAGCCCTGAGTAACTACACCTAATCATGAAACTGCAAACCCAGATGCTCTGCAAGAAAATGGAGTGGAAGCGCTCTTAACTGACCAGTTTAGTGAACACCCTGCATTTCCTGTTTTTATTTGTATTCACCAACCTTTGACTATGGAAGATTTGAAACATGTTCACACATAAACAGAAAAATATAATGAACCCCTAAGTCTCCCAGAAGTAGGATTGCTGAGTCAAAGGGTTTGTACTTATATTAGTACATATATAATTATGCTAGGTGTTACCAATGCCTCCTCTCTACAGGGGGAGGGTGCAGTAGAGGATGGGGAGGTGGAAAGATGCATAATTTGTATTCCTACCACCAGATGAGAGTCTAGTTCCCCACAGCCTCAACAACATCATATGTTGTCAACACATATGGTATATCCCTGCAATTTGAAACTAGATTTTCTTATGAGTGCGGTTGAATAGTTTTCATTACAAGCCATTTGCATTTTTTTTCTGTGAACTGTGTGTTCATATTTCTAGACCATTTTTTCTATAGGGTTGTTAATATTTTAATTCTCTTTTTTAGGTATCCTTTATGTACTCGGTTAATTAATATAAAACTGCCATTTTTGAATATCAGCAAATGAAGAGTTTTGCATGGTTGAACTCAACATTAGGTATAGCATTCATATGTATTATCAGTTGCCAATATTTGTTCCTTGGTTTTTAATTATTTCTGTCATGCAATTAAAAAAATTTAAGTAATGCAATTAACTTTTTTCTTTATTGCTTATTGCTGTTGGAGTTTTAGTCCTAGCTAGCAAAGTTTTCTCCAGGGATACAGTATGAGAAATTTATCCATCTCTCCTTCTAGTATTTGTTGTGGAATCATTAAATATTTTTCATTTTAAATGCCTGTTTATTTAAGATACTGTCCTGATCATTTATCCTAGCATACAGGGTATGGATTACATCCAGTTTTATTTCTCCCTGTGGCTCTCCAGTTATCTCACCCCCTTTTCTCCCTCTGGTCTTTAGGGTACAGAAAAGCCATCTGAACTATACCTTTCAGGGGAAAAAATATTTCTCAGCCTAGATGGGAAGGGACTTGAGAGAATTTTCTCACATTGTATCAACACAAAGAGAAGAAGGATTGGAGGGAGCTGCTCATCTCAGCATGACAAGGGCTGGAGAAAGTGCATCCATTGTAGAAAGAGAAGATAAAGTTGATGGTAACAGATGAGCGATGAAAGGGCTATCACATGCAAAATACAGACAAATGATCCAGGCAAGATGATCTCAGAGATGAGATGTTCAAACAACAGAGCAAGATGAAGTTTGTGGAGTTGAAAACAAACCAAGGACCAAAGCACCACTCAACATTAATTAATTATATTTTCTATATCACAGAAACTATAATTAATTAGAAACAGATTGCAACAGTTAAACGGAATCACTGGTACAAAGAAGGGTTTAAAATTATCTTAATAAATATGCAGTGGGGAAAGATTAAGATATTAAAGCAATTAGAAAAGGGGTAATACAATGTAACCTAAAGGTGACTGGAGTCTCTCAAGTGAAGAATTCAGGCCTGGCTGGTATGGCTGAGTGCCTGAGCATGGACCCATTAACCAGGAGGTCACAGTTCAGGGCACAGGCCCAGGTTTGGGGCTCAGTCCCCAGTGTGGGGCATGCAGGAGGCAGCCGATCAATGGTTCTCTCTCGTCACTGATGTTTCTATCTCTCTCTCTCCCTCTCCTTTCCTCTCTCTGAAATAAAATTTTTTTTCAGTAAATGAAACAATGTATACTGAAGTCCTAATAAAGAAAAAATTCAAGGGGTTAAGGAAATATTGAGTCTGTTCATTGAAAAACCACACTATTTTCAAAGAAAAACAAATACTACAGATCAATTGAATTTATGCCATAGTCGTCTTAGGTGATGGATTTCAGGAAAGCATTAAACACTGAACCCATAAAATGACAAAATTAAGACAAAATATGTATATGTATTTATATTAATTATATGAGTACATGTATACAGAACAAACTAATTTATTAAAAGTTTTATAGATTGGGTTACAGGAACTAAATTGAAACACATATTGAATATAATAGAAGCCCCTAAAACATAACAGAAATATTAAAAATAAAAAGATTAAAAAGCACATGGAAACCCTATAGAGGACTTCTTCCATGTTGTTTTTTTAAAAAAAATCATAAACCCTTTATTGTGTCTGGTAACAAAAATGTTCTTTATTTCATTATTCTCCCTGGTTTTGTCTATACAACCAAGATGGGAAAGGACCTGAGAGAGTTTCCTCACATTGTATCAACACAAAGAGAAGAAGGGCTGTACAGTTTCATTATTTTCAAATTTAGATTTACTCCTGTGTATATTGTGAAACACGGATCCAGATTTTTAAAAATCTTTTTACAAACGATTCTCCAGTTTTCCCAGCATCACGAATTTAAAAAGTTCATCTTTGTTCCAGTGACCCAGGAACCACTGTCATTATTTTCTAGATTAATATATGCAGTTCCATCTATTTCTGACTTTCTGTTCCAACATGGGTCCCATTGGGTTAAGATCAAGGTTTCGGTGGGGCTGTATTTCCTTGTGGAGGTTCTTGGAGAGAACGTATTTCCTTCCCTTTTCCAGATTCTAGGGGCCACTTATACTCCTTAGCTCGTAGCCCCTCCTTTATCCCCACAGCCATCACTCCCACCTCTGGTTCTGCCACAGCTCCTTTTTCTGGCTGATGCTTTCACATCCCTGTTATGAGGACCCTTGTGATGACATGGGGCCCACCCAGATCACTCAGCATAATCTTCTCCCTTAACAGTCCTTAATTTAGTTACATCTGCAAAGTCCCTTGTGTTGCATAAGAAGACATATTCACAGGTTGTGGGAATTAGAATGTGGACATCTTTGGGGGCCATTATTCTGTTTCCCACATTTCTCATTTTCATTTTCTCCTATCACTTCCTAGTTGTGGGAATATCTTAGGCAAAGTGTGTTTGTTTGTTTGTTTGTTTTTATTAATTTCAGAGAGGAAGGGAGAGGGATAGAGAGTTAGAAACATCGATGAGACAGAATCATCGATCAACTGCCTCCTGAATATCGGCTACTGGGCATGTGCCCACAACCAAGGTACATGCCCTTGACTGGAATCAAACCTGGGATCCTTCAGTCCACAGGCCAACGCTCTATCCACTGAGCCACACTGGTTAGGGCCCAAAATACTTTTTAATGGTGCTGCATTAATATCCTATTTAACTTGTTTGAGCATTCTTGGGTTTCGAATAAGTAAACCAATCTTTTGGTAACCCTAACTGGCCCCTGGATTTACCAAGAAAAAAAAAGGATACACCATCCAGGAAGCCATTCATCAACACAGACACAGAAGCACCTCCAGGGTCCCACCCCCACGAGTGTCACAAGTGATTCCAACAGAGACAGTGGTGAGCTCTGCTGTTGTTGTTTTCTCTCATATATTTGTGTTGATTTCAGAGAGGAAGGGAAAGGAAGAGAGAGATAGAAACATCAATGATGAGAGAGAATCATTGATCAGCTGCCTCCTGCATGCCCCCCACTGGGGATTGAGCCCACCACCAGGACATGTGCCCTTGACCAGAATTGAGCCTGGGACCCTTCAGTCCATAGGCCAATGCTCTTTCCACTGAGCCAAAGCAGCTAGGCAAGCTCTGCTGTCTTGCGTGAGCATAAGAGTAACTAAGCTGCAGGGCACTGCCTGACTGGCATTGCTGCACCTGGCATTCCAAGTATTAGTTATGCAGTCATTTAATTATACAAGAACCATTGAACCATCCAATCACATTCTAGGATGTCCTAACCCTTGTCCACCTCCCAATAACTATTCTCCTGGGGCAGCCTGCTATCAAAGAGAGATTCTTTGCCTGATCTGGCCCCAGATTTTGTTACTTTATTTTGCAAGCTGAGCTTGGCAAGTCTGTCTGCCAATGTACCGACTCTTCCATCTGCAATTATAATTGAATCCACACAGTGAGATTCAATCACTCAGTCTCATATATTAGCTATCATAGTTTTCTGCTACTTTAAGCATATTTAGTTTACAAGCTACTGTATTTCTAGTGACTCTTTTTGGCAAAAAATTTTATCGGTGTCTACAACCCTGTCTTCCTTCCAGTTTGATCTAGTTGATGGGTATGCACGTTTACAAACACACGCAAAAAAAAAAAAAAACACATTTGGATGGTCTTGTCTTCATAGCACTTAAACTCCTCAGGGTTCAATTTTTCTAGTCAATAAGAGACTTGGAAGGGATTACCCATCACCTAATCCCTTCTTGACTTACATGCGAGACAAATTTATACATTATCCAACTCTCAGTGACTTCAGAATTAAAGGTCTTTGAACTTTGTTCAAAGAAGAATCTGAGGTAGAAGATGCTCTGTTATTCTATGTGCCATCATAGTTCTTTTAAATTCTTTTTAGACATGTTTCTGTTTCAATCAGCATTTGCCTAGGATATTTTATTTGGTTAGAACTTTGTAATGGAGTAAAACTCAACTAGGCAAATAATTATCGAGGGTCTTTGGCCCCATGGTCCTCTAGTTTGCCTAAGGTTTCCCAACAAAACATCCTGACAATTTTTCTCAGTGAGCTGGGTCAGCATGGAGCACAGATGCTGGCTTGGTACAATGGACTCGGTTAGTCAGCAGATCCTATCACTTTGGCAGCAGAACTCCTTCCTGGCCTGCCTCACTCACCATCCTGAACTACAGCCCTCACTGTTTATTTCATCTCCCTTTTCCTTTCCCATAAGCCCTTTGATTCAGTGGTTTGGGCCATTTCCTGGGTGTACCCCTATTTCTACAGTCCTCTCCTATTCTAATTGGTGTCCCCTTGTCCAATAAGGACTTCCTCCCCTCGGATCAGGAACTGCCAGCTCAGAGGCAATGCTCTCTGCTCTTTGCTCCTCACTGGATTGCCTTCATGCATCCAATCAGCAGGTTTGACAGGGCCATTTATTGTGATGTCACCAGAAGCCCAACAAAGCTCAGATATCCTGTGCAGGCTGCAACCCCATGAGAATGCATGGACCCTGGAAGGGTTCTGATGGGCAGTAAGAGACTTAAAGTTACCTCAGAACCCCCCGAAGCTCAAAACAGTCTTTGGATAAATTCTACATGGGAGATGTTTTATTTTTATCTTCTTTTGCTCTATGTTCTGCATTCTGACTCGAAGGCAGCAAGTGGTCATACATCCCCTTAGTAGGACTTCAAAATCAACTTAACCTTTTAATGTGACCCAATAGAGCAAACAATGAAGGCATTCGTGTTAAAGTGTGAATGCTAACAATGCTAGAAAAATACCAAAATGAAAGAATATTATATTCATATATGACTTTTCTGGAAATGAAAAGTATAAATGTTATTATGGATACTACTTATGTAAAAATCCTATCCTATATAATAAAACCCTAAAACGCAAATCGACCAAATGGCGGAATGACCGGTTGCTATAATATGCACTGACCACCAGGGGGCAGATGCTCAATGCAGGAGCTGCTCCCTGGTGGTCAGTGCGTTCCCACAGAGGGAGCACCTCTCAGCCAGAAGCCGGCTCACGGCTCATAGCTGGTGAGTGCAGCAGCGGTTGCAGGAGTCTGTCTCTCCCGCCTCCACTGCAGGCTGGAAGTAAGGAGCAAAGGGTCCCAGACTGCAAAAGCCCCAGACTATGAGAGGGATATCTGACTGCTGACTTGGGCCCCATCCCCCAGGGTATCGGGCCTAAACCGGCAGGCGGACATCCCCTGAGGAGTCCCTGACTGCAAGAGGGTGCAGGCCGGGCTGAGGGACTCCCTGCCCCCCAGTGCATGAATCCGTGCACCAGGCCTCTAGTACAGGTATAAGAGCCATGTCATATACAAATGCAGAACACTGGAAGGTGATAACCAACATTCAAAAGTAACAGCAAACATAATTAGGAGAAGTTTAGGTAAGAAAAAGAAAGTTGACAATTGTATTCAAAACGCTCAGTCAACTCTCTGTTGCTTATATGAGATTCCACTTAAAATCCTGAGACCTAAAAGACTCTACGTGAATGCGTGGCCTAAAGTCAGAGCTCAGTTAGGGCTAAGCCTGTGAAGATGAGGTCCATCTAGTCCGTGAGGAATCAGATGTAGTTACAGGTGGAGATCCAGCTATTGATGCAGACAGAGAAGCTGGTGGTTTTCTCTGCGAATGAATAAAATCCACAGCCAAATACTAGCAGAGAGGCCATCATGGCGAACGCTATGGTCAGAACACGTGTAGTCGATGCTTATCCTTTATGCCTCAGGAAATGCAGCTGAGGAGGGCACCTCGGAACAAAGCCTCCTGAAGTCTGTGGCAGGCAGGGTACCACATGTTTGCTACCAACCTGTGACTACATCTGATTCCTCACGGACTAGATGGACCTCATCTTCACAGGCTTAGCCCTAACTGAGCTCTGACTTTAGGCCACGCATTCACGTAGAGTCTTTTAGGTCTCAGGATTTTAAGTGGAATCTCATATAAGCAACAGAGAGTTGACTGAGAGTTTTGAATACAATTGTCAACTTTCTTTTTTCTTACCTAAACCTCCTAATTATATTTGCTGTTACTTTTGAATGTTGGTTATCACCTTCCACTGTCCTCATCCATGTCCTTATGGGTAACATAGGTAACAAGGAGCAGAGACCTGCTAGCAATTTTCCAGAGGTTCCGATTCCAGGATGTGCTGTGATGGGAAGCGATACTTGGTGGTCTGGATAGATGTACCAAGCAGCACATTCTGGCCTGCAAGAGCAGCGCTGACCCTAAGCTTCGCCCACCAGCGCTTCCACAAATCGTCACTAAACAGTCCTTGAAAGATTTCACAGAAAACATCGCAGAGCCTAGCACCGACTTCAGTAACACTGACCGCATTGTCCAAAAACCCAGAACTGTTTTTCCACCCAGTAATAAATCACCCCAAAATTTATAAAACTTCACTGTTCATTTTCGTTTGACAAAACAATTAGCATTCTTTCAGAAGCTGAGATCAACACGTGAAAATGTCGTCTGGCTCTGTAAACCGAGATGACAGATGGAATACATTGTGCATACCTTACAAAACCCTAAAGGAGGAGAGGGCACACATCCCAAGGAATCGCTCGGCGTTTACGTGGAGTGGCCTGCCAGCCTCTATTGTAGTCGAAGGCAGGGATTCCTTTTCAAAGGAATTAAAGGATGCTTTGCTGACATGGCTCTCTTCTTCAATATATTTAACTGGAGACGCGTTCTTATAGGTCTAGACTGGTACTATGTCTTCATTGTCTACTAAAGCCAGTCTTGCTTTAGTGCATCGAGGATGTTGATGGAAGTCTTTGAATCCACAAAAGTGTCTTAAAATGAGAATGGGGAAAATGAAACCATTCGCGCCAGTCATCAAAAATGCTTTGTATCCAACGGCCAAGCCCTCCCTTTGCAGTGAGCACTTGCCTCACAAAGGCTCTGCCTGCTGTCTCTTTCCCGGCATTCTTCCCCGAGGTCTGTGCAGCTCTGCGATGTGGTATCTGCACGCCTGTGCGGGTCCCTGGAAGAGCTCTCCTGAGGAATGTGGGGTTTGGATACAAAGTGGGCAAGTTCCACGTGTCCCTCAGCTGAGTGAGACCCAAAGTGATGATGTGTCATTTTCACACGCGCTGATCTCACAGCATTTGTGGCAGCTGAAGAAACCTGGGTACCTGTGCAACTGTAATATCCCAGCAATTTCATAATGAAATTCACATGGAATCTCCCAACCCGGCCAGCTTTGTGTCAGCTTTCTTAACATGTTCCAGTTGCATGAAATACTAATTAAAGGCACTCATTGTTAACTGATATAAATAGTCCCCACTTAGCCCATTATAGGTATGGGCTGTAAAACAAACAATTACGTGACAGATGATACATGCGAACATAGAGAAATTCAGTAATGACATTTCTGTAACACTGTAACCTCTTCAACCGCCATATGTTGCACATTAGGAGCCAGAAGGGGTGCTGATTGCGAAGGTGACGCACCCTCCAGCTTGGGACTTCTCTTCTAAGAATAGAAAGCACCTCTGAAGGATTTACATTACAAATGGAGTTGAGGCAATGAAATCGTTCATGGGAGTTGGATTTCAACGGTTCCATGTGTTTGGGATTCTGCACCCCTGTGCTGGGCAACGGCATCGGGCTACCTACAAAACTCTCTGATCTGAGGAGAGCGCAATCAAGGGATACAGTTGTGTACAACAGAGCATGTCTCTCTCCCAAAGTCGGTCACCTGTCCCTGTGCACCCAGGTATAAGAGATTTTGACACAGTGGGAAATGAAGTTTGAAATGTATTATTTTTCTTCAACCAATAAGTCAACTACATGTCAAAATAATCAGTTAGTACAATGCAATACCCCTGGCAATAAAATAAACACATCAATGTACTAAATTATGGAATGGAGAACTGTTTTCTACTCCCTTGTCTCAATCTTTCGAAACACTGGCTAAAGAAATATTGTGTGGCGGCTGAGCCTATCATACAAGAGACATTGAAATACACATTTTAGTTGAAGAGCAACTTTGAGTAAGAGATTGCAAACATTCTACTAAACTACAGAGTTTTCATGGCTACATACATGGCAGATATCTACATTATCCAACCTCAAGTAATTCTGAAAAGTGGCATGTTTTCCCAGAATTGCCTAATTCATTACCATGCATTTCTACTCCTGGCCTCTGTTTGCCAGGTCCTACGTGAAAGATGTTATAGGGTTTATCTTATTCACTTGAAAGTCTATAAGGTGAGTATTGTTATTATTATTCACATTTAACGAACACAGTCATTTAGGTATAGAGAGAGTGAGAAACTTGCTCAAATTTTTGATCAGCTGCTATGAGCTACGCTTGGTGATAAGTGTGGGGATACAAAGGTAGCAAGATAGGAATGGCCCCTATTCTCACAGGATTTATGGTCTGGTGAGGGAAGCAGACCTGAAGGCATAAGTAACAATCAAATGAAACTGTGCTAAGTGCCATGGATGGAAACATCTGAGAACATAAAAAAGGGAGAGTATCCCAGTTTACATTAGGATTTTTCTGAAGAAGCAATATTTTGGGGGACCTGAGTATGAATAGGATCCAAGCAGGCAAAATGGCAGCAAGAGTTTTCTCACAGAGAAATGAAGTTCAGTGTCTTGAGAATGGGCATTTGCAAAAAGCAAAGGGTGCCAAAGGGCTCGGAAAGGAATAAACGGGAGGGAGCAGGAAAGCATGGGGAGTGGGGTGGAAGGCAGGGGCCAGGCCACTGTGGGTTCTGCAGACTGTACCAAGTTCTGTGGACTTTATCTTAAGAGCAACTCGGAACCACCGAAGCAGGAGTCTTACAGATCAAATTTGCACTAAAAAACCATTCCCTAATCATCATGAGGAAACAGGCAAATCTAGAACGTGAAAGATTACACCAAGTGGCCTATTTTTCTCTAGAAATTCAGTATCACAAAAAAGGTGTGTGTGGAGGTGGGGGTGGAGGGGTAGGTCTGGACCACAGTATTGGACACCACACTCCCGCCCCCAATCTGAAAAGGTGTGGGTTTTGTTTTTCCTTAGCTATGTTATGGAATCCCAAATCAAACAGAAGTTTAAACTCACCAATAATTGGGGTATTTCCAGTAGGAATAACAAAAGAAAATACTTGAATAACAAAAGAAAATACTTGCAAAATTTAAGACTCTGTGAAAATGATTAAGAAGTTAAGAATTAAGACTAAGAAGAGAAGGAAGCAGAGGGGGAGAGGAAGGGAAACCAAGACGCAGAGAGGTCAATTAATTTCTCCAAGGCCACACTGAGTCAGGATTGACATTTGGCTGTCAGTCTCCGGAGCTCACACGTATGCCCCATATACTACGATATGAACTGTTATACTGAGATTCATCTCCCTACAGACACTAATTGACATTTTAACAGATGCTCTATTTCTTAACCACAAGAAGGTAATTTTTAAAATCTTTATATTATGGACATTTTCAAACATAAACGAAAGTACAAAGAATCCGTGTAATGGATTCTCTGTGATCGACATCCAACTTGGACAATTAACATTCGAAGCAAATAAGTGAGTCCAATGAAGCAACTTCAATATAAAAGAGAAAGTACTGAGGAGAACAGAATTTTTTCACACAAGAATAGTGTCTTCTGCCAAGGACTGTCACCCCTAAGTCCCATATCGAAGTGTCATAATACACTCTGTAGGTAAATCACAAAAGCAGCGAATTGACGTGGGGACTTTATTTTCTTCTACTTGTTTAGAGGAGAGAGTGAAGACTATGGCAGTATCCTCTACAAGATAAGATGCCTTTGCCTTTACCTCTTTGAAGCATGATTGAAATTTAAAAGTTGAATGCCGTAGCAGAATTTCCAAAAAAATGAAAGCAAATCTGCCTTGGTATAGGAACGTCTTCATTATTTCAAAGAAAGTCTCTTGGGCTCATTGAGGACAAGTTTTTGACTTTTGAGATATTACCTTAAAGCTGGTTATGACATAAAACTGGAAAAGTGCTATGTAATCTTGGGCATGTGCCCTGACTAGGGGTCAAACCCTCAACCTTTTGGTGTATGGGATACACTCCAACTGACTAAACCACACCAGCCAGGGCAAGACTTTTTAAAAATAAAAATCGATATTTGATAAATGCCTTTTCAACATCTCAAGAAATGATCACATGTTTTTTTTCTTCTTTTACCTAATAAATTATTATATCAATTAATTTCTTTTTTAAAAGACTTACTATAAAGCTTTAGTAACTAAAAACTGTGGCATAGTTGCAAAGATAGCCAAATATATCATTGTTACACAACAGAGTCCAGAAATTAACTCGCAGATAAATGTCATCTGACTTAAGACAAAGACAATTAATTTCTTACGCGGAAACATATTTTCCTCCTGAAACAATTTCAACTTGGTGGTGGTATGTAGACCTTTTAACATGTAGCTGAATTTAATTACCTGATATTATATTTGGTATTTGTGAGTCTATATTCACAAGTAAAATTGCTCTCTAGCCTTCTTTTGGCTTATTTTGTATTTTAATATCAAGTTTTTTTGTTTCTTTGTTTTTAAAAATGTGTTAGGAACTTTATTTTTATCCTTTGGAACAGTGTAGTCAGTATGTAAGAAAAAAAAAATCTCTATTCTTGAAGACTTGATATAATTTACTAGAAAAACCTCTGGGCCTCTGGCCATTTTCTTTGGGGTGGTATAGTTTGTTGACAACTTTTTATATTGATTGCAATGCTACTGCTTATTTAGTTTCATTTAGTTTTTGTTTTTACTTCGTCTGGAGTTAATTTTGACAACTTCATTTACAAATATTTTCAAGATTTCTTTGCAAGGAGATACATGTTAAAACAACAATAACAACACAAATCTATGTGTCAGGTTCGGGAAGGGGAGGAACATTAAGTTATCAGTGGTTTCTGAGCTTGGGAATGAAGCAAGGTTGTCAGGAAAAATCTCCTTAACTTTTATCAGAAAAAAAAAGTTTGATAAAGTGACTTGAAAGTGTCACATGCTAAAGTCTGAGTGCATTTTCTCTGTCTAGCTTAGGAGGTGCGGGAAAGCAGCATACCTAACCTCCTCTCTCAAAGGGCTCCCCTCCTGGTTACAATTGCTTACATAATGAAGAACAAGGCACACAAGCCTCCAATCACTGAGCAGGGGGGCTGTGGTAGTGAGAGGGCCCCCACAAGGATGAATTCTCCACTGTCTCTTTCCACTACTGCGGCATAGCAGCCACAGTGGAACACTCAGCCCTTCAGCTCATTCTGCTCCATTCAACTCTGTTCCAGGAAAAGCCAGCACATTCCCATCTCTCCTCACACCGGTCCCTCCCTCCCCCTCTGCCCCACCCCATCTTCAGCCTGCATCAACATCAGAAATGTATGTGTTTCAAATTCCTAGTCTAGATCCCCAAAGAGAATTCTGTTTCCGCTCATGAAAAATAGCACCAAAGCTGCTGCCAGGTTTAGATTATTGTGGGGCCTGGAGCTTGGGTGCAGACCCACTTGGGTCAATGTCAATATAGGACACTCAGCAGCCAAGAACCTGGGCTTCCTGGGAGACTGGCATCTCCAGGCCAAGATCTTTTTATTGTTTTTCATCTTCATTTACTCTCTTTCCATTCCTTCTTCAAAGAATGTCTGATCCTTGAGTGCAGGTAACATCTGAGAGAGGGAGAAGAGGAAGAGATGATAGAGACAGCGATGATAGAGGTAGAGAAGAAGGGAAATTATGTGCATGAAATGAATGTTGTTGCCTCTAGATGAAAAGAAAGTGTTTTGCAGATTGTTATAGCTTTTGAATTTAAAATGAGAGCCGAGAAGAATACTTTCGCAGCCCACAGGAAAAGTTCCAGAGCAGACCTGCTGGAAACAGCGGCTGTGAGGGAAGTTCAAGGGCCATCTGCATGTCTCCGGAAAGCCCTGGGAAGGACCAGAGAGAGGTGGCATCCTGGATAGCTTATTTTACGGTGAGTCTAAAAATGTCAGAGAGGACCCTGGGGACCACATTTCATCACACAGCTCTCGGGGACCCTGCGGTCTGCTGGCAGCTGGCCCCCAGGAGGTGAAAGGCCAGTGAACAACTGGGATGGCTCTGTCCCATGCCTGCCGTGTGGAGGTATTACAGCAACTTTATTTTTGGAAATGGCCCCAGAAGTGAAAGAGGCTCTGCCTGTGAAACCCCCCATTTCCACCCTGAGTACAAATAGAAGTCAGACAGAAAGTTGGTCACTGGCCATCTCGGTGGACACAGCCAAGATTGGATGGAGCCAAATGTGAACCTTGAGGGGTTAGTGTGTAAAGATGGACATGGGCAGCACCTCCTGTCTGGGCGTGGGGTGGAGGTGGTGGGGGGAATAGGTCAAAGCCCCTCCCTTTTGAAAGAAAAAAGCAACTTCCTATGTCAAGAAATGTGTTGATTAGCTTAAAATAGCCAACTGTCCTCAATTGTCCACTGGGGCCCAGCTGGTGTGGCTCAGTGGTTGAGCATCGATCTATGAACCAGGAGGTCATGGCTCGATTCCCAGTCAGGGCACATGCCCCAGTTGTGGGGCTCAATCTCAGTAGGAGGCGTGTAGGAGGCTGATCAATGTTTCTCTCTCATCATTGATATTTCTATCTCCCTCTCCCTTCCTTTTTCTGAAATCAACTAAAAACAAAACAAAAAAATATTTCAATTGTCCACTGTGAGGAATGGAGATTACAAAGCCAGGACCACATTACCAGAGTTATGTGGGACTACAGGGCATTCCACACTTGCTTCCCTTTTGTCGTGGAGGGTTCATGGAGAATCCACAACCACACTGCAGACCCTCACCTGAGATGGTGGAGAAAGTAGAATATACAAGGAAAACCCAATGCCGATCTGGCAGTAAAGGCTTAAGATGTGGGTTGGGAGACTCACTGGGATCTTGGTTTGAGATCCGTGAAGCAGGACTAACAGAACTATCTAACATGGAAAAAGAATGGCTTCGTAGATATTATCTGGGTTAAAAAAAAGGTCCAGAGAGGTGAGGAGATTGCCTGGTCTCACACACAGAAAGTTAGCTGTACAGGTAAGAGAGAAGCCAGGTCCTCTGATTCTTGGCTAGTGTTCCTCCAGGCTCACCATGAGGTCTCTGAAATCTATGTGTCCACACAGTCACTGAGCACCCATTCTGTGCCAGCTGCTGTCCTGGGTGCCAGGGAATGAAGGGGTAGGGGGTGGGAGAGGGGAAATGCTGTTAGAGAATGCAGAAACACAATAGCTTGTACTTTCATAACCCTTTACAGCTTAAAAAGCACCAAAATTAAATGAGCTCATTTAAATTTTGGTCCTCAAACAAATCTGAGAAATATCTATCCTCAGTATATAAGTGAGAAAACCAAACATTGCTCAAGGGGACCCAGGCAGTGGCACAGCCAGGATACAACCCAGATAACTGACCTTAAAAATTTCAGTGCAGCTAGAGAGATAAAACACAAACATGTGAAACAATATATATATTAATTTACTACGTCATTGCATATTAGCACTATAGTTAATTTAATACATCCTTGCATGACTTAACGAGTTCCATCCATTTGAGATGCTTCTGAGGAGAGATGTCCAATAGATAGCTGAATCTGGTGCCTAGCACATATAGATGGCAACAGAAATCACAGCATTGGTTGTATTTGCAAGGTTGGTCCTTTCATCAGTTGTCATCATTTTATTAAGGGTACATATGAACACCCAGAAATAGGCGACTTTATAAAAAGTCATCAATCATGAAACAAAAGTATACTGAGGCATTGGGAATCAACCTGGTCGATACTACTCTGGCTGGTTGGAGCTTGAAATTCTCCCAGATCTGTGTGAGCTCTAGGAGTCATTCAACCGATAACTCTGCAATCGTTCTTTGCCTGTCTTCATGGCATCTCTCTCTATCCATGCAGCTTAGTTTTCAGGAAAGTATTTAAGAGAACTCCATGCAGATCTGCAGCCCTTTCCATCTGCGGTTTCATCGCTGCTGTGCTCTGCCCATCATATTCCAGCTGCATCAGCTTCCAGTCCTCTCATGTCCATCTCCTCAATTCAGCAAAATCACCTGCTCTACATGGACCTCCTCTTGTGCTTCAGGACAGAAAATGGATCCAGGAAGGAAGCCAGGATGCTCATTCGTTTCACATGTTCCTTTTCTTTCTCTCCAGCAACACGGTACCGTCTGAACACAGTTGTTTCATACATGTTTCCCAGTTTCCTAGCTGTTTATGATGTGAGGGAAGGTTGCTACCACTGGAGCTTCCAGTGTGGCCATTGGCTTAAGCGTTCCCAGGTAGTTTGGAAGTGGTGCAAATCGGCTGTGTGTGTGCAGGTGACTCTACTTGACAGTGTAAAATTCTTCATGGATGTCACATTTTTAAAGCATAACCATGTCAAAAATAAAAATATAAAATAAAACTTCTGATCCAAGGGAGCATGAGACAAGATGGAATAAAGAAAACCTAACCATTTCAGTAGTAAGTGAGAAGGAAGAGAAAAAATAAAGAAAAGCGTACAATGATTCTAGTGCCAAGAAAGGAAGTCAAGAGAACCTACAGATGGGACTGTTTACTCCTGACAATGTGGAGATGATTGAGGTATTTGGAAAAGACTTTAAAATAAATATTGGATGTCTAAAAGTCTCAATGAGCCAAAGGAGGAACTCACATCATCGAAGGATGAGAAGTTCTGAAAGATTAAAGATAGATATTGAAAACCATTAGAAAATTAGAACTGAAATAAAAGAAAAAGAATCGACAGGATATTCTGAGAAAGAATATTTCCTTGGAAGATAGAACTGAGAAAATCTACCGGGTATATATTGCAAAGGGTTCAAGAAATGGCCAGTTATGAACTAATATGTTCCTATCCGAACACCTGCAAAATATAGAAAACTCAATAGGACTTAATTACAAAAAAAAAAATTTACCAAAAATGCTTTCAGAAAGGGTGACTTTAACATACTTCTCTTAGAAAAAAATTTTGATCAAAAAAGCAAACATCTAGAATTCTTGAATAACGTGATCTTCAAACTTGACCTAACAAGTATTTAGAATGTTGGTGGAACAATAAGATGGGTTATCAGACTGCTGACCACACATCTGAGTCTGTTTCTGGACTCTATTCTCTATCCTGTTCCATTGTTGAATGTGTCTTTGCTTATACTAATTCCACAGTCTTAATTACAATAGCTTTTATACATTATGTCTTCCACTCTGGAAGACAAGAGGTTAATCTGTAACTTCCTTTCCCCACTCCGTGCTTCAAAATTTTATAAATATATTGAAGGGTGGTGAACCATGTGCCAAAAAACCCAAGTCTCCCAATTTTGACACTCCACATACAGGTAATCCCCAAAAGCTTTGTGGATTTCCTGTCCCTTGCATCAGCCTTCTGCCAGAACCAAGCCTAGGTTCCAAGCCTCACCCTGGGCCCAAAGGGAAAAGCACCTATGGATTCTAAGTGTTAATTTACCACTTCTTCTGTGGGGGGTCACTCTGTATTTCCTTCTTATTTACAGAAACCCAATATTGTTTGGGGGTCACTCTTGCTCGTTTGTTTTCTTGCTAACTCCCTTGAATAGATCTTTGTTTTTAAGAACTAGAGACTGCGGTGGGGGGTCACTCTGTATTTCCTTCTTATTTACGGAAACCCAATATTGTTTGGGGGTCACTCTTGCTTGTTTGTTTTCTTGCTAACTCCCTTGAGTAGATCTTTGTTCTTAAGAACTAGAGACTGCAGTTAGTTTCTCTCTTACTTACGGAGGCTTTAAGACTTTTTGTTAGCTTTCCATGTGTCCTTAAATTCATCACGTGTGTTAGGGAGAAAATGGCCATATATTTGAGGCCTCTCAAGATACCAGTTCTGGTCACTTTAGCCCCAGGAGATACTAAAAGCTTTGCTGGTTTTTCTGTGCCCTGGCAGTGGGCCCTGGTCCTTCGCCTCCAGCCAGCACCAAGAGTCTACACATCCTCAATGAGAACAAAGCAACTGCTGGTCTTCAGCTCCCTCTGAATGGTTTCCCACTGCCTGACAATTCCGTCCATCTAGTCCTCAGTGCTTCCAGAGCTTTCCAATGCCTTTGAAATAAGGTGTTTTTTATCTGGCTTTTGTAAGTGTTGTCAATCAGACCATAGGCCTGCCATAACCAATTATAACACCATTTGGAATGATAATGTATAAAAATTATCGTAACAGAAGAAAACATAGTGACATATAGTAGCTATTAATTTGGTGTTGAATAGAGTTGCTAGTCATTTCCTTTTTCTGATTTTATAAATTCCCCAGGATTTATAAAGATAAAAGCATAAATCAATGAGCTAAGAAAGAAAAGGGACAATGCCAATAGTCAAATGTGGGTATAAAGACTAGGATCTACTTCTCCTGGGGAAAAAGTGGCATATTTCACTGCTGGGAGCCGGTCCATCCTTGCTGTTTCAAGGGACCTGGCGTATATGGCATACTGTTCTTAATATGTTTGCTCACCTTCTTGGTGCTATGTGCT
>NW_006293779.1:10248728-10274360 GCF_000327345.1 Myotis davidii | reverse complement strand
CAGAACTTGGCTGGAGATTGTGGCTAGAGATCCTGGCAAGGCTGCTGATCAACTGAACGCTGTCTCCATGTCATTCCTTCTTCGCCGACTCTGTCCACACCTTTGGGGACCCTTGGACCTGCTGGGGTTGGACCCCAGCATTTCACTCTGAATAAAAAAGCATAATTAGGTTTGCAAAGGCCCATTGTACCTAAAAAAAAAAAAAACATGCAGAAGAAAGTGTGTGAAACACCTATGTTAGGAGGTTGTCAGGTACATGGTGAGGTTGGAGAAACCCGGAAGGTTCAACCCTGACACCTTCTCACTCAGCTGCCATGACAGTGATCTCACCTACGATATCCCAGGCTCCTCCCTACAGAGTCAGTGCTTTGGGTTATGAGCCATGCATGTGGATTGCTCTGATGAAATACCATCTCTTTCTTGGATTGGCACAAAGACCTCAGCTCGGTGGGGAAAGCAGCCCTCTCCAGCTTGATCTAATTAACACAGGATCCATAACATTAGCATTGCCATCTAGTATACTCTGAAAGACATGAAAAGTCAGTTATATGGTGAGTCTAAAAATGAAAAGTCTAAAAATGAGGACCACAGACTAGAAATATGTAAATATAGGTGGGTGTGGGGAGACCTTAGTCAACAAATTTCTACCAGCCTTTTTCTGTACACCTAGCCTTATGTAACAAGCTGGATATATGGCAGATATGACTAGTAGCCTACAGAGTATTTCATCTGTATTTCCTTCTTATTTACAGAAACCCAATTTTGTTTGGGGAAAGTGGGGAGCAATGTGTATGGATAAAATGCTTTTCTCTCAGGATCACTTGCAGCTAGAGACTGATCAGGTGATATAACTGTGGTCAAAATTTAAGGAGAAGTCTATTAGATATGAAAAGTGTTTTTCCCCCCCTGATTAGAGATGGACTCAGTGGTACATTCCTTTATTCCTTCCCTATTTAAGTTTCTTCTACCTAGAATATACTTTTGATGTCTGAAGATGAAATGGCCATCTCTAAAAAATGCCATAAGGATGAGGAAGACAGGAATATTTCCTTGAGTAGCTGCACTGCCCCCAAATTGCGAAACTTTAGACTTCTTTTCATGTGGAAAAAGTAAGCCCAGTGAAGGTTACATGCACCCAAATGCAATCCTAACTGAAAGGGATGGGAAGTTGTTCCAGATTTTCATGAACCTGCAATCTAGTAGAGTCTCTGAAAATTCAAAAGAATATTTCAACAATGAAGATTGGTCAACTATGCCATATGGAAAACATGGAAAGAAAAAGGTTTCATAGGAAAACAAGGAAGAATAGCGCCTGGTTATTGGGGGGGTCACTGGGTACATTGAGTGAGTCTTTTATAAACCTATTCCTTATATAATACAGAATTATTTATCACTAGAGGTCTGATGCATGAAGATTCATGCAAGAATGGGCCTTCCTTCTCCTGGCTGCCGGCACCACCTTCACTTGGCCAAAAGAAAAAGGTTTCATAGGAAAACAAGGAAGAATAGCGCCTGGTTATTGGGGGGGTCACTGGGTACATTGACTGAGTCTTTTATAAACCTATTCCTTATATAATACAGAATTATTTATCACTAGAGGTCTGATGCATGAAGATTCATGCAAGAATGGGCCTTCCTTCCCCTGGCTGCTGGCACCACCTTCACTTGGCCAGAGCGGCCTTTCTGCCTTCCCACACTGCCCAGAGGCCCCTGGACACTTGGCTGCTGTGTATGCAAATTAACCCACCATCTTTGTTGGGTTAATTTGCATATTCACTCCTGACTGGCTGGTGGGCATCGTGAAGGTACAGTCAATTTGCATCTTTCTCTTTTATTAGTGTAGATTCTCTTTGCTGTTTATACCCCCAAAGTCCTTCTCATCATAGCATGACAACTCTTCTAGTCTTTTTCCCTCTCTTTCAAAATGTACCCCCCACAATTTACCCAAAGTTTGTCCTGAGTTTGGCCTTGCCATTCCTGCCCATTTCCTTATACCTTCACAATCTAGTCTCCTCATTTTTGCAAGTTCTTCTTTGTCCTTTCCAAAGTAAAGTAGTTAAATTAGTTTGCTTGCTTTGTTCCTCTTTCTCAACCATTATCCATATCTGTGCCACAATCCCAGAACAGAACTGGCAAAGACAAAATTATCTCTAGCATGAAAAGGCAGATGGAAGCCATTAACATCACCTTTTAATATTTTTTAACCTCACATAGATATGAATAATTAAAACACACTCATAGACACATGCATTCATCTGCCTTTAGTAACATGCAAACAAGGCTTGCTGTAGAAAGAGTCAAATGTCAACGCTCACCTTCATCCATTCCTTCAATTTAACTTGGCTAAACTATAACCTGCCATTCAGTCCTCTACACGGGAGCTGAATCAGCCCATTTCATGACATTCCAAGCAATCCAGAAAACTACATTTAGAAAAATAATGCAAGCACCACACATTCATAAAGCACCTCCTCTCCCTGCAAATCCTGGAGGTGGGGAAGGCCTTCCTTCCCCCTCCCCCGCCAGCCAGTTTACACCGGAAGCCACAACCTGTCCCCTCTGAGCTTGGAAGGCCTCATCCCCAGAAACCATCTTGCCTTAGTAAAGAGTGCCCTCACTTCTAACGCCACATCTCACAGTTTATTTTTGGTTTCTGATGCCCTTTTTATTGTCATCTGTCTTTCATCAGTCTCCCACAGAGAATTCCAGCTACCAGTGCTAACGACATTATTCACAGTACCACCATTGATGCCAACACGAAATGGAAATACATACTCTTTTTGTTAGGGTGCATACACTTCCTGGCTTAATGAAGCAGAGCCACGCGGCAGGCTTATCTCAGTTTATAATAAGAAAATGCCTTGGTGTGTGTGTTTGTGTTATAAAGAAAAGCTAAAATTAACACTTTTAAGATCGCCTTCAACACATGAGTAAACTTTATGATAAGCCAAAAAAGAAAATCAAGGTAAACGTTGATTAAAATACCAAACCAAATTAAATTTGATCTAATAGTGTTTACTTGTTTTAACATCTGGAAAAGTTTGGGCATACACTGCAAACATTTTTAACCTAACTTTAAAATCAATGGTGCTTAGTTTCCACAGATGTATTTAAGTTAGAGTCTTTTAAAGAAATTATATTTTAGGGATCTATTTTTGCATTTAACAGGCAAATATTTGGATCATAAGGTGCCAATGGAAAAAATATCTAAACATCTTCCCTAGTGGGTTCTCAAAATAACACCCCTAGGATCTAAAAAAATATCATTTACCTGTACCTTTGCTGGGTATAAAACAAACAGAACTGGGGAATCTCCTATGTAGGGTCGCAAGGGAGAAGTAGCTGCTGGGGTCCTCTAAACTGGCCCTGACTCCAGGGATGCACTAAAGCCCAGAGAATCACTCCTGCACAGTTGAGGGGTTCAGTTGATATTCCTAAGTCTTCTAAGCTAAATGCTGTGTCTCCTATGGTCCCTATAGGCTCTGTCTCCTCCTCCCACCCCGACCCCCACCACCATCCCCCACCCCACCACCACCACCACCACCATACTTCCATACTTTTTTTTTCAGGGGTTGCCTGGGATCAGACAAGGTGTAGATCATTCTCCCAACATGTAGGGCTTTGGGTAGAAAAGCTCGCACCCCGTCTTACATACCACGGGGGAACACTCTATGTGCCACTGGGTGGAAGGGTGGGCTGGGTACTTACGGGGACTAGCTTGGGAAGAAAAAAAAGCTGGAAAGGGAATTTGAAGACCCAGAAAAGCCCCAGTCCAACCTTTGCAAAGGCTAAAATTCTGTTCTTCTGTTACAAAAACTCTAAAGATTTGTCTCATTTTCTTGTTGGCATTAGCATAACCGTGGACTCTGTACAGGAATCTGGTTCCCCACACCTTACTCTCTATGTCTACACTCAATGCTGTTTTGTACTTGGTTTGTCAGCTCTGTCTTTCCCGAATTCTCAGACTGGACTGCAGCTTCTGGAAGGGTGGGGTCATCTCTTAGGCTTATTTTTCATCTTCTCCATCAAGGCCTAACTAACACAGGACTTGCTGAGTCCACAGCAGGTGATAGGTTCTATTTGGGGTATTGAGAAAGCACAGGGCTGGTTAATCTTTTGTGTTGGATTTTTCAAGCACCCGTTTGATATGCTGGGAGAGCATTAGAGAACAGTAGATAAAAATGTAAGTTGTCAACCATAGAAACAACTTCATCTCCTTTTTTTCTTTTTTATTCTGTTTTTCCTTCTCACTATATTATACCTTTTGGATGCAGCGAAGCGGGGTTCAGGCCAAGACTCTGAGCTTTGTGTGTTTGCTAAGGACTGTGAACGGCAAAACTGACTTTCTTATTAACAAAAGTCTGGTCTACACTGTGATAAAGCTTCACATTTCTGATTTTTAAAAAATCCCGTGGTAGACACATAGCCTCTAAATTCTCATCTCCCAGGGTAACTTCATCCACATACTCATAACTGAGAGCAGCCTGTGGTTGGAAAGCACGCACTCATTTACTCCTCAGTTTTTGATGGTAGAGGGGAGCAGAGGTTAGCCACGAGGGAGTAATTCTTTAAACACTAAGAATCATAGCCCTTCTTCTCTCTTCTTAGCCTTAATCAGCACTTATTACCTTAACCCATACCACATAAAAACACCTAATAATTCATTCTTTTCTACCCCCTTTGTCATTAACTTTCACATTTCTACCTTGAACAGTGGTTTTCAAAGTGTGGTCCGTGGACCAGCAGCGTTAACATCATCCGGGAATTTAGGAACGGTAATTATCTAGGTGTTATCCCAACCCTCTGAGTCCAGAGCTCTGAGTGTGGGCCCAGCTATGTGTGTTTTCACAAGCCCTCTGCGTGATCCCAGGGACTAAGCATCTTAGAGAAACAGCTCTTCCCTTCGCCATTACACTCTAAAGACGGGACAGGAAGAAACTCTTGAGAGCCAGGGGCGGGCCTCCAGAAGGCATCACGGTACAAAACGGCCAATCCATGGTTAGCACCACAGGCCCAATGGAGGGACACACCCCAGAAGACGACCGACTGGGAATGGGAGAGGAAGTGATTGCCCCACATAATCAATAAATTGCATGGGGATGAACAGAAGCATCTGCTACTAACATTTTCAAAGCTTCGTTTTTCACAGGTACATTCCAGAGGATAACAAACCACTTCCACATGTGGGGGCTGATCGCTCAAGGATATATCTTACCTGCCTTTCATGTCATCGCAGATTTCTTTAGAAGTTAAAGTTCACTTCAAAGTCATCGTGAAGCCAGAAACTTTTCCAGGTGCAACGATGAGTCTTCAGAGATGTTGGTGATCAAGGTCCACGGAAAACTGTGAATTAGGGGAGGGCGGCCTGGGCTAACCTCTCACTCTGCCTGACCCCTGCCCACGTCAATCACCTAGCATCCCCCAGGAGCCTCATTAGCACATCAGGGCTGGGGCCTCCCTCCTAGAGGTACAACTCAAAATTTACCTGCTCTGTGTCCCCTCATCACCTCCCACCCCATAAATGGCTCCTTTCCTGCAAACATGGTGCATCTTCTGCCCCACAGGGGTGGTCTGATTTTCCTCCCTTGAGGGCAGGTCCTGGGGCCTACACATCCTTTAGATCCCCTAAAGCTCTGGCCATCAGGGTTTGCTTTCTAATGAACACAGGCATGATACAAGTTGGTGAACCACAGAAATAATTCTGCATGGGACATGAAGCTGATAATTCCAGGCATTTTAGATGTAGAATACCAACAGCAATGCATGAAGAGGTCTGCTGAAAGTCATGTGGGTACTTATCTTCACTCCTTCCTCCAAAATCATTAAAATAAAGGGTTATAAAAGATATGAATGCCAACTGACAAAAGAAAGTAAAAGAAGTGATTACAGCAGACGAGAGATGGTCAACACCCTTTAGAAAATAGAAAGCAGATATACAAGTGGCAACTACAGTATGACTGCCAGTAAAAGGACTGTGGAGCCAAAAAGATTCAACCAATACAACTCTGGAAAGGCAATAGATTGGAGGGTAGCAACGTCTCCAAAGGGAGGGATGTAGGTGGAACCTGAAAACTATGTGGGGCTTATGTAAAAATTAAATCTCAGAATCCTTCCCTAACCCTTGCAACCAAAAATTGCCCTCCAGGCAAAAACAACAACAACAGGTTTACCCTCTGTAGAGTCTTTGGACTTGAGGACCCCAGGTGTCCCAATTAAAGGCAGGGGTGAGGCACCAAAACAGACAGAGGGGCGTATAAGTCAACATCTGGTGAAATGGTGAAAGCCTAAATTTCACCTGCTCAGCAGCCGGAACACCAAGAGCCAGATTTGTACTCCCCAGGCAGGGGGTGGAGAATGCCTCTCAGGGGAAACTGAGCAACCTCAAGGGAAAAGAAACCCACTTACCCTAGGAGCCCAATGCAATGGCCAGTTCCTTGCCCAATAGTCCTAAAGCAGAGCCCACAGATTAATGAACATTCCTCTCCTCACCCCAATCACAGCCACCGGGCATGTACAGGTTCAAATCAGCTTAAGATCTCAACTTGAAAATGAACCTCTATGCCATTCACTTGCACTAAGACATTTGCACTTAAAAAAAAAAAGTCATTTGCACTAAGTTTCTAATATGTGTCCAAACAAGAGAGAGAAGGGTTAGGGGAGAACTTGTTTAGAGAAAATAGAAGCAATTGAGGAATAAAGAAAACATTTTTAAAAGAATGAGTATTCTTAGATATAAGAAAAGATATTAAATCTATGCAGAAAATAATAAATGCTATTGAAATAACAGTAAACAAGAAAAACTTTAGAAACTCAAAATGTAATACTTTAAATTAGCATTTAAAAATTTGGTAGGCTATATAGATGATTAAATTCAAGTAAGTCTGGAAAATATAATAAAAAAGATGAATCAAAAGGTAAAAATAAGTTTGAAAATTAAAAAATAAACCATAAAAACCAACATTCAATTGATAAGCTAACCTGAAGGAATGATTAGCAAAAGAAACTGTAAAAAAAAAAAACCCACCTATAAGAAAATATTCTTGAATCAAAGGATATGGCTTTCCAGATCAAAATGGAATATTGCATAACCAGCATGTTGAATTAAAACAGAAGACCCATCAAAGCATGTCATCATAAAATTTGGGGAAAAGAGAAGCCTTTTTCTCTTTCCAGAGAGAAAAATCATACAAAGAATGTCCCCATACAAAGAATGAGGAATAAAAAATTGCCTCATACTTTTCCAAAAGTAGTATTGGCAGCCAGTAGACAGTAGAGAAATCCTTTAAAGCTCTAACTGAAAACTAGATCTAATCTAGAAATCTATGCCCAAACTATAATCAAATATGAGAGTAGAATCAAGATATTGTAAGGACACTAGACCTTACAAACTTTTTCTTCCTTGTATTTTTTCTTAGGACCTTACTAGAAGATCTGATTCCCCCCAATGTAAGGGTCTAAATTCAGAAAGAGGGAGCCATGAGGTCCAAGAAACCAGAGAAACAACTTCGGAGCAGATGAAGTAAATTCCCAGGGTGATGCTCAAGACAAATCCTCGGATACCAGCAAGGCAGCAGCCCCACAGCACAGACAATCCTCCCTGGCCGAGAAGGACAGGCAGATGGCTCTAGAAGGAATAACTCCAAGAAAAACAAAGCCTGAAGGGTTGTCGGAAGTACCTGTTCAGATTGAGAAGGGCTTTACTCTCTGCTAGAAAAGCTGGATAAGAATTAGTTCTACAGATAATAACAAGAACCAAAAGAAGAAACGATTGTCTACAGAAAGATAATGGGTAATCGTATATGTGTGGCTCATCTTTAAATATTTGCATAATTATATAATGCTAGACATTGAATATCGATTTCACTAAAAATGGTGCTTTAACTATAAAGGGGGAATGGGGAGATGGGATGGATCTGTATTTAGGGCAGGGGCAGAAGGGTCATGTAAAGAGAGTTAAATCCTCATCTTCCACAGAAAAAAAAAGTCAACAGATAACATGTAATGGGTATTGAAAAAAATTAACGACAGCTTAAACATGATATCTAGAGATATAGAGGTAAATGCCAGAGGTAACAATAGCAAGGATAGCAAGAGGTTACTTCTGGAGAATAAAAGTCAGGGCTGGGGGAGGGTGGAACAAGGACAGTTTATAATGCTATTTGATTTCTTGCTTTTCGGAGAAGCAGTATGGTATGGAGCTTACAAGCCCAGACCTGGATTTGGATATTAGTGCTGACAATTTTTGACTTTGTTCTCTCCATGCCTCAATTTCCCCTTTCAAGTAGGAATAATAATAATAATAATAATAATGCTTGAATCAGTTAATAAGCCCAAGCACTTAGAAGAGTGGTACTTCGTGGTTTATAAGTATTTGTTATTATTATTGAACTATATACACATACAACTTAAAAATAAAATAGAAAAATGTCGAGGAGTATACAAATATCGCTTTGAGCTCTACTTCTGAACACTCTGTTCTTTCTTCCTTTAAGGTAATAGTCAGAATTTTGTGTTCAGTTTTGTCCTAAATAAATTTACCAACCTCTGTCCCTTTTCCCCCACCATTGAAAATGTCAGTGTATGGTGCTAGGCAGGTACTGGAAATATCAGGGGGATCACTTCATAAAGTATATGGTTGTTTAACTCAGTGGTTCTCAACCTTCCTAATGCCGTGACCCTTTAATATAGTTCCTCATGTTGTGCTGACCCCCAATTTCATTGTTACAAATTGAACATAATTAAAGCATAGTGATTAATCACAAAAACAATATGTAACTAATGTGTGTTTTCCGATGGTCTTAGGCCACCCCTGTGAAAGGGTCGTTCAACCCCCAAAGGGGTCGCAACCCACAGGTTGAGAACCACTGGTCTAACTACTATGCTGTACACCTGAAACTAGTACAACATAATATTGAATGTAAACTATAATTGAAAAAAAAATGATAAGAAAAGAAAGGACACAGTAACATAATTTTTTAAATGTCAGTGAACACAGAAACCACTGAGAGGGCTTGGGGATCCAGCCCCCATCACCCACAGCCCTGACTGGGTGTCTAAGTAGTGGCCCACACCATCGCGTAAGCCTTCCCTTGGCTGGAGACCCCGGTATCAGCCCAGAACACACCAAGTCAGACTGTGGGTGTGTGCTTTTCAAAGCAACAAGTTGTATATCATCCTAGATCAGCGTGGTCATCATGAAAAGACTCGCTGTCCAGCTAGGGTTCCAGAGAGAGCTCTTTGTGTTTCAAAAGTGAAAGAAAGGAGGAGGAAGACACATCCTAGGAAGCAACTCGTCACTAGCTCTTCAAGGGCAAAAGAGGACCCTCCCTAACAGTCCCCTCTTCTCTGCCCCATGCCTTCTCCTGACCATCACCATCACCCTGTGGAGTCATTACACAGTGGGAAAACTAGAAGGCTGCTTCTGTTTTCTCTCCCACACTCCTCTGTCTTACTCACCTAATGCCCAGGCTCACATCAGCACCCACACAAGAGGGAAAGCCATGGTCACCGGGGATTCTGGTGTGACCTCTCCCACATGCATACCACAGCAGGACCCACGTGCTTCCATCACGGGATATGGTGAGTGAGTTTGCTCATGGCTCTGACATCTACTCGCTCTGAGACCTTGCATAGTAATGCCAGCTCTCCAGACCTCCGTCTGTTCCACAGTGAAAACTAAGCATCAGGCCGACTGGGAGGATCCCTGCCCTCACTTCACCCAGGGCATGTGAGGCCTGAGGAAGTGAGGGAACTCGTACAAGGCAACACATCGAATCAGAACTGGGACTTGAACCCCCATCTACTGAGCTTGAGACATTGCTCTTTCCATGGCGCTCAATCACTGCCAGATGCCTCAAGTGTCACCTCCCCATCACAGACTCTTCCCTAGGAAACCCCAGAACACCGCTCAGAACCCCATAGGAAGGTGGTATTGTCCTTTCACAACATAATTCCTTCCCCAAGGGTTTAGCACTAGGTTTTGATCTTACCAAGAAATTCCCAACTAAAGTAACACATGGACGATTAAAAGCTCCAAATCCATTGCAACAACCCTTTACTGGCATTTGCAGTCAATTTGCAGCATCTCTGACAGCAAGTTTTTATACAAAGTCAAGTTTTCACCCAAAGACTCACCCTGCTGTAGACCCGCTCACCGGAGCCTGGGGAATGAACAGAGCAGCTTCTGAACAAGTAAGCGTGACGCAGAGCCAACTGCTCGCTCCCCACTCCCTACCCACACCCACCCAAAGGCCAGTCTCTAACAAGCTGCTTGGCAACTCTGCTCAAGACAGCTTAAGGTCCAGGAGCGGATTGGGAACAGCTAACACTCTGGCAATCATCTTCCCTTCCCGTGAGCCCAGACTGCAGTGGGCGGACAATATGGCATTTTGCCTCTGATTTCAACCACTTCTCTAGCAATTCAGCACGAGATAAACATGGGCCTGCACAGCACAGTACAGCCAGCCCGTGTCCCCTGCCCCCCTGGTAAGGAGAGACCCTGGGTGACCCCGGCCATACCCATCCCAGGGCAGATGGAGCGGGCCACAGATTGCCAGTGGGACAATGCAGGAAGGTCGCTCTCCTTCTTTTAAGCCAAGGGAGCAGATGGGCCTGCGACTCTGCCGAAAGCAGCCTGGGAATCTTCGAGGACGGACAAGCCATTTGACTTTTAAGCCACTCACAGCAGCTGTTGGAAATTAACATTATGTATTCTGCTCTCTGCATGATTGCTAGAGATGAAAAGTCTAGAACAGTGGTTCCTCAACCTTCCTAATGCCGTGACCCTTTAATACAGTTCCTCATGTTGTGGTGACCCCCAACCATAAAATTATTTTCGTTGCTACTTCATAACTGTAATGTTGCTACTGTTATGAATCGTAATGTAAATATCTGATATGCAGGATGTATTTTCAGTGTTACAAATTGAACATAATTAAAACATAGTGATTAATCACAAAAACAATATGTAATTATATGTGTTTTCCAATAGTCTTAGGTGACCCCTGTGAAAGGGTCATTCGACCCCCAAAGGAGTCCCGACCCACAGGTTGGCGACCCACAGGTTGAGAACCACTGGTCTAGAACACAAGCTGAGGAAACACTGGGGCATCTTTTCTTCATTCTCTGGTTCCCCCTGGTTTTCTGGTCTCACCTCCCTCATCCATCCTCCACTTAACTGACCAGGGACATCAAACACGTCTCCAAACATTTTCTGCCCTTACTAGGAATTATCCAGGGCTCCTTGAAATCCCCAGTCTCAAGTCCTCATGCGGTGGCATGACCTTCAGGTGGCCCCACCCACAGCTTCTCCTGCCCCTTCCCTGCCCCACTTCTGCCTCCGCCACACAGAGCTGTGCAGAGCCCAGGTTCTCTCTCTCCTCTGGATTGTTGAGCACACACTTCCCTATACTCACAAAACCTTCCCAGGTCTCAGCAGAAATGCCTCCTTCTCCAGGAAGCCCTTCTAGGCCCTTCCAAACCGAGTATCTGTTTCACAGACTTGATTGTGAACCCTTTATAAGGGACAGTAACTTTCTTCTCTGAGTCCCTTACTTAGCACCCATTGAATAGGAAATATGCCATATTTCTTTTTAAAAAAATATATTTTATTGATTTTTTACAGAGAGGAAGGGAGAGGGATAGAGAGTTAGAAACATCAATGAGAGAGAAACATTGATCAGTTGCCTCCTGCACACCCCCTACTGGGAATGTGCCCGCAACCCAGGTACATGCCCTTGACCGGAATCAAACCTGGGACCCTTCAGTCCACAAGCCGATGCTCTATCCACTGAGCCTAACCAGCTAGGGCTTTTTTTTTTTTATCCTCCAGGTAATATATGCTCAAGAGTGGTTTGTGAATGACAGAATAACTTAAAAAACAACACCTGTATTTCCCCAACATAAAGAATTTGTGCCGTAATTTATAACACAACATAGGAAATATAGTCAATAATTTTGTTATAGTTATGACTGGTGCCAGGTGGGTGCTAGACTTATGAGGGGAAATCACTGTAAGTTATAACCACTAAGCTACCTGATTTAATATATCGAATGCCAACTGTAACGGAACAAAAGTGAAAAACAAAGAAAGTGCACTTTGTCCTCAGACACATGCAAGTCTAAACATCAATGATGTCAACCTGGGACTTTGCCTTTAAGTAGTTCATCAGGCCCGGCAGTCCCCAGGTGGCAGTCTGCTTCATGAGTCCCCTCCCTCCTGTTCCATTTCCTCCTTCAGCTGTTACACACTGCCCTGCAGGCTTCCTCTGCTCCAGGTGACACGTGGAGGGGGTGGATCCCACCCCACTTCACTTGCTCCAGGTGCTCAAGCCCCTCAGGACCCACAGAGAGGAGCCACGGGAAAAGCTCGCTGAGGTTTTCAGCTGGACAGCTGCACCTGTGAGCCACGGATGGTGTCTGTCTCCGGGGGCCCTCCCTCCACGTTTCTCACGCAGTTCTGTGAACACAAGCCCTCATTAGTGTCTAAGCCAGGTGGACCCAGGAGGCAGGGGTATAAAACGAGGTACGAAGGTGGGGGTTAAAAAGCATTGTTACTTCACTTTCTTATTCAAGTTCTGCTTCCTCCAGCCTAGAACATCCACTTTGCGATAGATAGGTTAGGCTGATGTGTATACAGGCTGATTGATCTGAGCCTGAGGTTCCCCTAAAATGATCAATGATCACCATCCAGGAAGCAGTGGGCTTTGGCCAGGATGGGACATGGCCTCCAAACTTGGTATCAGCTGTCCCCAAGGAAGTCTGTTTTTGTAAGGGGGTCACCGGCACACCCACTAGACACTCTGGTAAGATCGTGAATGGCTATAACATTAAAAGGCAGGCCCGGTTTGAATTACCAGGCTCTGATTCCTCAGTGGAGTTCTGGTCACACTCACTACACAAACCATCTGGAGCCTCTCTCTGGCACTTTGTTATTTACTCGCAGTCCCAGGTGGAATTAGAGCCCATAACTCACCGATGTCCGCCCCTCTTCTCCATGGACAGCGTCATCCCTCATCTCAGCAGTCACTCCCTGGCCATCCATCAGCCATTCCAATTTGGGGATCACTTGCCAAAGTGTATATTTCTCTTTGGGGATTATCATAAATTAATGTTTTACATTTTCGGGCTAGTCCCCCATTTTCAGGAGTGTTTTGCCTTTTTTTCTCTCTCTAAATATCACATGTCTCAAACTTATAAAGGACCATCGTATTCTTCCCCAGCTTTTCCTTCCTCCTTTCATAAAGAATTCTGGTAACCACCAGACCATGTGCTCCAACCCCTTTCAGATCTCAAGGAAGTCAACACCAAACCAACCGACCAACAGTGGGAAAACCCCACCAGCTCAGGGCCCTCAATGAGAAAGACAACTGCTGATCAGTTAAGACAGGGCATGTTACTGAGTTTCTCTGTGCCTAGTTTATCAGAGGATGAGGCATGAAAACATCTGAAGAAATGTACTGGGCAGTGCTCAGTTGCAGCAAAGAAAGAACCGTTCAGCTGCACAGATGTCAAAAGAAGGAAAGAGATGTGATGTGTCTGAGACTAGGAGAGTTACAAGGAGTTAGGCAACAGGTGGAGGAGCACAATAAAGGTGACACTGAAGAGACAATAGAGAGTCCCATGATGAAAGCTCTTGAGTACCATGTAAAAGAAGTTTGTATATTATTTTCAGAGTGAGTGGTAGGAAGTCATTGAAGTTTTTAAGAAGAGGAGTCTAGAATTTGCTTCTAGAAATATGCTTATCAGAAATGTGGAAGTTGGATGGAAGAGATGCAGAAATAAAGGGAGAGAATCCATTTAAGGGAATGCAGATGTCGGGGAGGTAAGAAGGGAAGGAAGACTCAACTAAGCAACAGACTGGAGGCCAAGAAGAGAGGATGGTTGAGAGATCTTTCAAGTGGTCATGGGGAACAATAGAAGGAATGACTCGAGTAAACTCTCAAGTTTCTGGCTTGGACAACTGGATGAAGGATAATGCCACTCACCAAAACAGGGAGTAGAGGGAAGGGGAATTAGAATTTAGTTTGAAGAAATTTTGAGTGAGTGTTTGTGGGACACTCAAAAGGAGTCCTGGTAGGCAGGAGCATTTTCAGGCAAAAGGAGAGATGTTGCTGTGTACATTGAATGTAAATTGAAAACACAGGGAATATGAGACCATCCAAGGAGCAGGTGTAGGGTGAGAAGTTAGGAGAGTCAGCCATGAGATCCTGGGTACTCACTAAACAAAGGAGGATATAATTTTGGGGACAGAGTGGTCAGCTGTGTCAACTACACCACAGAGAGTTCAGTCCTGTAGAGCAGAGATTGGAAAGAAGTGGGCTGGGGAATGAATCAGAAGAGTAAGTGTGGACAGTGAAAGTTGTATTTCAGGAGGCTCAGCATGGAAGAAGAGAGATAGGGCCAAAGGAGAGTATTGGTTGGTGGGTGGGTTGTGTTCTTTTTAATTACCTTTTTGTTTTGGGGATAATTTTAATTGACAGAGAAATTGCAAAAATAGTTAAGTTTCCACATTGTCAACATCTTACATTACCACGGCCCATTTATCAAAACTCAGAAATCAACATTGGTCCATCATTATTAACTAACTTCCAGAATTTACTCGAACTTCATCAGCTCTTACACTAATGCCTTCTTTAAGTCCCAAGATTCAATCCACAGTTCCACATTGCAGTTAGTTGTCTTATTTCCCCAACACCCTCTGGTCAGTCTTCCTTGCTTTTCAGGAAAAAGGGAGATATATTGCTATATACAGTGCATATTAATGACACGCTGGAGGAGTGCTGGCCAAATAGACGATACAATGTCTCCCAATCTATGTTTTTCTCATGGTTGGACAGGGGTTATGGATTTGGGTACATAGAGGTAAGCTCCTCTCCCCCATCACTTCATATTCATATGAGGAGGCACAACAATGATGATATTCACTTTGATTATTTGGTTAAGGCAGTATCTGCCAGGCCTCCCCACCATGAAGTTTCTCCTTTTCCCTAACCCTACCCTATTCTTTGGAAGTAACTAAGTCCAGCCCACTCTCAGGTATGAGGGTGAGGGTAAAGAGTGGAAATTCTTGTTTTATTTTCAAGATAAGAAAGGCAGTCTCCATTCATCCTGTAATCTTCATTATCTCCTTTATCTGAAAGCTACAGCATATGGAGTCTCTAGTACACAATGGAGCACTTAATTATATGAGATTTTATTTGTTTATTTGTTATTTCATATGTGTTATTCAAGGTTCCAGACAAAACAGTTCAGTGCCTACCCTGGGACTCATACCATACTTCACCCTTTGCTCAACTCATTTGGTTACCATGTCCCATCATGTTTACCTACTGAACATCCCTTAAATTCAGTCACAGGTGATAATTGACAAAACTCTGTCAGGTTCACGGACTCCTGGATGCCTTACTTTTCCTCCAGCTAGAACCTGGGCCTCATTCCTCTATATACAGAAAGGCAGCAAAGGAAACAGAACTTCCAAAACACTTCCTCTGTCCCAGTGCTAGACTTAAGTGTGTTAAGTAGGAATGCAGGGTGGAGGCACAAAGTGGCACATGGACCTGTTTGCGTTCCTCAGCTGCTCCTCAACCTGTGGGCTGAGGGACCTTGGCATAAGCTTGAAAGCTTAGAGCTCATCCTGAAGAAATGGCTCATACAAAGCCCCACTCCTGGCATTTCTCACAGAAACTTCCAAGGAATATGTGTTTGAACAAGCATTCTCTCTTTCTCCTAAGACTCTGCTTTTAGAATGCTTGTAGACGAGCAGAAGATCTGAGTTCCAGGCTCGTGCTGTCACTAATCTACTCTGAGAACCAGGGTTAATTGTTCCAACTTTCAAACAGAAGTTTCATCTTCCAAATGTCTGTCTTTCTCCTGTTCCCTCCTGATTTTGGCATTAATAAAATGAAGAAGCCCTGGTCATAGCTGATTCAGTGCAATCCATCAGATACTTTATTAAGTGGCTACCATTTGATTTCATTTCTGGAACTTGCCCGCTACAGTCCTAGGACAATGTGACTGGTTTGGGGAATGTTATGTGAGAAGCCATATTTCAGAAGAATCACATGGAAAAGGAATTAGGGCTACACAGGTCAAATTCCAGCTTGGTGAGTCGTGTGAGATAAATGTGGGGAAGCCCAGTGGAAAGAAGGGGGCCCTAACCTCTCAAGAGACACTCCATGCAGCCCCCAATTGCCTCCAGCTCCATCCCCTCAGGTGGGGTTAGCTTGCTGTTGACAGATGGCTCTTTGGGCCTCCAGAGTGTTCTCTAGCCATCACTGGTTGTCAAACTGTAAACAAAGCCATTCATTGCCCTTACCTCCTCTCCTGGATTCTTCCTAGCTTTGTAACCTCCAAAGCCCAGGATATACCATAATCACCCGTGGGTCTCCCACTTGCTACCTAGCTAAGGGAACCGGATTTTTCTTAAATGCAAATACACGGAGCACATGACCTGACAAGGAATATTTTGCTAATCCTGATTGCAAAGACAGTCTAGGGAATGTAAAATGTTATTATTTCCACATTATTTCAATCATTCCTAACGTATTTTCAGAACTGAAATTGATACTGTCTTGGACTGCCTTGCACACTCCTGGGCTTCTCCCCTACCCTCATACTGTTACAGGGCACTACTGCAAGGAACTAAGATGCTACTGAGGTGAAAGAGGAGTAAGAAAAACACTTGGTCAAACTTCCTTGCAGGCAGAGGAGACTACGGCGCAGTGAGATTAGAGGAATATGGGATACTGCCTTTCGTCCCCACTGTTACATCTGCTGATACTTAAAATACAACCATCAGAAATTCAGAACTTTCACACAAATTTTTATTCATAGTTAAACTAAATCCCCATGAGTTGTTTTCAAGCATTGACACTTTGGTGGAAGGGTGTGATGTCAGGTGGTAGATTACTGGAGGATGGCAAAGCATCATGTGTCTGAGATGAGATGGTTGGCATAGGACCCTTGCTTGCTGCCTGCTATACATTAAGAAAGGGCCAGTTCCCAGCAATTTCTTTGTCAATTAAAATGATCCCATCTACACATTAAGATGGAATCTTGGAGTGTGAGACCTTCTTACTCTCCATAATCCCAGAGAGAAAGAGCAAGAGACACCGGGGGAACATGGCCAATGTCATGGTGGCAACATCTTCATCCATTGCAGTGGAAGAAACTGGACATCTCCACCATTACTCAAAAGAGCTTGGCCCAGGAATCCAGGGACCTGAGTTCTAAGCTTGGAATCTTCAACTGTAAAAGTAGAAGACAGACAGCATAATCTTGAACACCTTGCCCACCTAGAACGATCTACAGTTACTTTAGATCAAGCAGATATTGTTCCAGAATGACAAGAAACATAGGTGAGACACGGGTAATATAAACATCTGGGATGTGAGAAGGATGGAGAGAGAATGGGGAATTGAAGATGTAAAGGTACATACAGGGTTGGTGAGACTCTCCATGTGCGATCCATACAACTGCTCTGAATGGTCCCAAGAAAAATGTCTCCCTCTCCTCTGAGCTACTTCTGTTATAGTAGCTCACATTCTATTCTGTCTTAGGACTCCCCCATCACTTTAATTGAATAGCAAAATCATCTAGAATCCACCATTTGATTTGATTCCCTACTGCCCTAAAACAAAAACACAAACACAATACACACAGCAAACAAACAAACAAAAGGACCACAGTAACTTGCCAGGGATTCCCATCCCCACTTCCCAGGGGGAAATCCTGGGGTTCAGTGTGTTATAAGGTCCCACATATAAAACTTCATGGGGTCAACTGAAACCAGAACCCTCATCTTCACCAGCTCTTTGGAGCCTTGGGGTTGCTTGAAGCTATCTTCAAGTAAAGCCTGCTAAACATGTATTTTACCTCCAGGCTCAACTGGTCAAACGTCTTCTCCAAAGAGCATATCAAAATAAAGCTTTGAGTTGGGTTACCTGCAGGACAGTAGTTTTTCTGGTCATAGCCTTAGAGATTTCACCAGGCCTCCGGCAGGTTTCTAAGTGTCTTTGAGCTGAGCAGCTGGGGGCTCTAAGCTTTCCCCTAATTCAATCTGCGCAGCTCCACTTTTATCTGCTTTATTTATTGGTCTCTCTGTAGGTATTAAAAAGCATTTGAGAACCACTGTAGGGCAAGTTGTAGTGTGCAGTGTTATTTCCAGACTGAACCCAAGTTCCAGTTTCTTTACATGACATGCTAATAAATCTCTGCTTCGGCCTCCCAATAGAAGAGGGGTGACAGAAGCAGCCCATTGGTCTTCAAGACATAATGTCACCTGTCACATCAGGATGCCTCCAGGGGGTCTTAAATCCAGAGGAACATGTGAGCAGTCATTGCACGTCTTAAGACCCCTCTGATGAGAGAAGCCTCATTACCATGTGTGCACAGTAGCTACTATTTTACATACACTAACTGGCCTGTTTTCATTCCTTTTAAATACCCAAAGGCATCCTACCTACACGAGGAGCTGAAGGCCTACAAACTGTGGTCGTAAAACTGTTTGCACACTACGCAAGTGCTAAGGAGCACCTGAAACCACTTTGCCCCTATTTGTTTTGCCCCCTAATATGCACACTGGTATATTAGTGTTTCTTTTGAATCCCCCTGGGTTTGGATATTATACACCCAAGTTTTACTTCAAATTGAGTTTTCACAGCTGGATTATAAACCAATGGAAATGTTGACCCAGCACCAACTATATCATTCCAAACAGGTGTTGCTTTAATTAGCCTTATCGTAAAACAAAAATTAAAGGAAAACATTTTAACGTACCTAAAAAGTTTCTTAAGGTCTTAAAGGGAGCAGGCAAATTGTTGAGGACTTTTAAGCCTTATCTCCTTTTCTCAGAGGCTCTCTTTAAAAATTCAACAAGGCTTCTGAAGCTCCAATAACAACCTGATGTTTTCAGAGGAGAAAAAAGCCGGCTTCCCTGACATATTTGCAAGTGAAAGAGAATGTTTTTAAGGGAAGCAAGAGAGGCCTCCCAAGTCCATTCACCTGGATCTCAGATGACCTCATCTCAGGCAGGAAGAAGGCAAAATAGCATTTTGGGATATCATGCTTCACCTTAAAGATAATTATCACTATTTTCCATGCAAAGAGAAAGGAGTTTTGTGCGATTTCACTTCAGTATAGAGATATATTTACTATGTACTTACAACAGAGGTGGAAGGAAGGTTGCAAAAATTGTACCCTCAAGGAGTCAAGCTCATAGTAATACACACATGAAACTATTTAGAGAACAAGTTAAAATTGGATATGAATTAGCTCAGGTGTACTGACATTTCAGCAAGACAGCACAAACTTTCTTTGGCCTTGGGAAGTGTAGAATGATTTCCTAGAGAAAGAAGATTGACAGGTGAGCCTCAGAGATGGAATATGGAGAGCGAGAGTACCTCAAGCATAGGGAGACCACATCAGGCCAGGTACAGAGCAGTACTTCTCAGCTCTAACGTACACCAGTCACTGGGAGGGTTGGATAAGATGGAATCCTGCGCCCTCAGAGATTCTAATTCAGAGAGTATGAGCGGAGGGTCCAAGAATTTGCATTTCTATCAATTTCCCAGTTGATGTGGATGCTTCCAATCATGGACCACACAGGACTCGCATGTAGCTATATTCACAGCTTTGATTGAGTTGAGTGAAAAGATACAAAACAAAATCAATACAGGGAAAAGGCACATGTGGCAGAAGGAGGCAGGAACTAACTTCAGGAGTTCTCTCTTAATGGAGTCACATAACACGTGCTGAACTCTTGCAGCAGCAAGTTGTGACAACACGTGTCAAATGGCAGAGAAGCTCTACAAAGACTCCACCCCCAAGTTGATTGAGTACTGGTCATATAGACACCCTCTGTCTGACAGGCACCAGCATTCCAGGCTTCCAGGAGGAAAGCAGGCATTCACCATGAATCATATTGTTTGCACAGTGAAGGCCTAGTGAGCCACTTTCTCAGTTCAGGGAATGATGGGGAGCTTCCCAGATTCAAGTTCCCGGATGTTTACATAGTCAACCTTGCAAGCTGGTCTTTCTCATTAGAGCTATCTCAGGTCTACCATATTAGCTTACTTCTATATAACCCCTCCTATCCTGTGTTATTGTTACCATATCTACATATTTTTAAAATTCTGTAAGACATCTTTGTTATTGTTTTTTAGAGTCAATATTTGTTTACATTTAACCTTTCCATTGTTCTTCCTTTAGTATTTCCTATAGGTCATTTCCTGCTGGGAATGAGATCTCACAGCTTTTGCCTAGAACATCTTTATTTCCTCTTCATTTTTGAATGACATTTTTGCTGGCTATAGAATTCTAAGTTGGCATTTTCCCCCAGCACTTTGCAATAGCATTCTATTGTTACATAGTTTCTTTTACTTCTGTTGTCTTAAAGTTACTCTTTCAAAAATAAGTAATGGAAAAGTGGTACATTTATGCATTTCTCTTTATTTTTGGTAGTTTTATTTTAATATGTCTAGGTGTTAGATTTGTAGTGCTTCTTGAAATTCTCATCCATTTCTCTTTAAGCATCACTTCTGCCCTATTATTTCTCTAACATTATACTTATGTTAGAATAGTAGCTTTCAATGGAGGAATATTTATTTATTTGATCTAGGGCAAATATACCCCCACAAAAAAGAATTTTTGACTCAAAATATCAACAGTGCAGAGATTTAAAAACCTGAATTATACTTTTCACTATATCTGGATCTCCTATATTTTTCTTTTTTTGTATCCATGCTTCACTCTAAATATTTTTTACTAACCTACTTCAAGATTACTGAGCTCTTTTCAGCTCTACCTAATCTGCTATTAAATTATCTTATTAATTTCTTAAAATCAGATATTAAGTTTTCAGTTCTCTAATTCCACCTGATTATTTTATATAGATTCCCATTCTCTGGTGAAATGATACATATTGCCATCTATTTTCTTTAACATATTAATCACAATTATTTTTAAATCCATATTTAATAATTCTAATATCTTAGTCACCTACCTGTTTCTCTTGTCTGTTTACTTATTTATTCTATTTATTAACATGCCTGATCATTTTTTATTGAATGTCAGATATTATACATAAATAATGTAATACTTTGGATGATGTCATCTTCTTTCAGAGAGAATTCAACCTCTCTTTTGGAACACAAGAAGGGACAGATGATCTCAAACCCAGAGATTGGATTGATTTGAGACTGGGTTAGATCATTGAAAGGGTTGGTCTACCTCTGGTTGGCTTCTACCTGTAGAGTATAATTCTCCATAATTAGAACTGAGACCCTGAGGTGTCTGCAGTGGTCCCTTGTGTTTCCAAGTTCTAAACTCCATTTTTAAATGTCTTGGCATCACATAATCTGCTCTGCTTTTCAGTTGCTTTCTGTATAGCATCTCAGCCTCTTGTCCTACATGGCTTAATTTTCAAATACCTGGAGGAAAGGAAAAATACTGATGCCAAATGTTAGGCTCACCTCTCTGTACTTTTCTTCTCTTGGGATCTTGGCTCTCGGGTTTTAGCTTCCTAGAAACTCCAGAGTTCTGATCTCTTTCTGTCCTGGTGTTGTTACATGCCATTGAGTCAGCTCTGAGTTCTGGTGACCCAGTGAATGAGTGATATCCGCAATGTCCTGTCCTCAAGAGCCCTACTCAGCTCCTATAGAGTCACGCCTATCACATCTTTTATGGAGTCAATCCATCTCATATTATTTGGTCTTCCTCTTTTCCTGTTGCCTTCTATTTTTCCAGAATTATTGGCCATTCCAAAGAACCCTGCCTTCTCATAATGTGCCTGAAGTAGGGCAGCTTCAGTTTTGTCATTTTTGCCTTCAGCGAGGTTTCAGGCTTCATTTCCTCTAGGACTCACTTGTTCATTTTTCACCAGCCCAGGGTATCTACAGAGCTCCGCTCCACCACTTTTTTTTCAAATGAATCAGATTTTTCCTGTCAGCCTTCTTCACCAACGTTTATGTCCATACATAGTAATTGAAAATATGAGAATGTGGACGATCAGAGCTCTGGTCTCTAATGATACAGCTTTCCTCTTGATGGTCTTTCCTAATTTCTCCATTGCTGCCCTTCTGAGTCTCAGCCTTCTCTTGATGTCTTGCCTATAGTCTCCATTTGAACTAATGACTGAAGCCAGGTAAGCAAAGTCTTTAACAATTTTAATGTCTTCATGGTCTATGTTAAAGCTGTGTACTTCTCCCATAGTCATGATTTTTATCTTCTTGATGTTCACATGTAATCCTGCTTTGACACTTTATTTTTTCACTTTGCTCTCGAGTCCTTAATATTTTCTAAAGTTCCACCACTTCTCTGCCCAGTGGGAGTGGCTCTCTGACTGACTTCTTAACTTCTTACACCAAAAATTTCCAAATGCTTTGAGTAAAAAATCAGGGTGCTCAAAGCATCAAACTTTCCTTCTTTCCAGGATCTGGCTCCTCAAGTCCTTGCTGCATCTCTAGCTCCCTCATGCCTTTGGACACTTTAAAATCAAGCTTCTACTTGTTCTTAAAAGAGGTTGAGTCTGCCAAAGCTACTGCATCATAGCCAGAAGCAGAGTCTATATTTAGAAATTAGGTTGGACATAAGGAAAATACTTATATACTATTCTATGAGTATTGTTGGATGCTATGCTGGGTCATTAAAGCAGGCATTGAATCCTGTCCTCTTGAAAAGCCAGAGGAAAATTCCAAGGACTTTTTATAATTAAAGAGGTATGCATGATAGGGAGGGGGTGCAGGAGGAGAGGCAACCACACAAAATGATTTTTCACAATTTCCTGTGACCCTATCAATCTCTAATTGCTGCCAATACTCAAACACTGGGAATTTGAACAGAGCCATGCATTTTCTTCCCACAGTTCTCATTTGGTTTGCACATACCTCAGAGACAGAAGATTGAAATTTAAAGCAGAAGAACTAAACTAAGAGCTACAGGTTTACATAATGTTTCCCATTTGATTATAGTTAGGAAATATAATATGTTTGTACTTTTTCTTTTAAATCCCATAAGTGAAGCTCTGCTCACGAAATCTAGAATGCAAGTTTTTAGGAATAGAAAGAAGACTTGAAAGGGACCTTATATAGTCTAGGAATTTCAAACTAGAGTTTTGTTTTGTTTTCTTAGCAACATTACATTCATGTTACCTGCGGCCTTTGTCAATGTATTATAAGTAAAAAGAAAAATGGAATCCAATGTGTGATCAGATGCAGTTATAAAAGAGCCTTAAACTTGCTTCCTCTCTAACACTGAGTGTGCATATTAAGTAGATGTGAATGTTTCAGGTGAAATCCCAGTCATTTGGTTTAAAGGCAGAGGAGATTATTAACACAGCTTTGCAGCCCTGTGCAGGATAGACAGAGATAGCCATTCCTAAAGATGGATTCACAAGTGGAGGCAGCCCTCCCAGCAGGAAACGCCCTGCCCCCAGCTCTGCATCTGGAAAGCACCTTGCTGCTTGCTGCCTGCTGCCTTGGGGCCGGGGGACAGAGAAACAAGAGGCACTTCTGTGAAATTGGCTCCAGAATGTGGCAGAGATCTTTCTTCTCCATCACTCACCTCTCTGGTGCATCTCTTAGAGATGAGCCCTGTGCTTGTGGGTCTTTGTGAGGATACTTTGCAGGGATGCTTGATGTGGTCCCAAGAATACTGAACTATGGGGTCAGAAGCCCCTAGCCAATTATTAGAGTTTGGTTTGATCCTTTAAAGTACTTTTGGCCTTGTGCTTTCTATTTTAAATGAGGGGGAGATGAGTAGATATGAGTAGATGATCCCAACAGTCTCATCCCTTGGAAGAAACTGAGGGTCCAGGATTCACTGTAGACAGTGAACGATGCTGGGCAGTAGGAAAAGGGTCTGATTCCTTGTGCAGGTCTGCACTGTGATGACAAACTTCTCAACAGGCCTGAGTTTGGGGCTTTTTCTCAGCCTTCTGCCATTCTCCATTTTGCTACAGGGATACAGTTAGATTCATATAGGTCTTAGGCATTTTTCTATATTATATCACATCGTCCTGAGAAAATTATGCCACCATCTTTTCATAACTGGAAATATAACTTGTTAGCTATTGAACATCAAAATATACATTAAGATTCTTCAGATGGTCACTTGTTCACTGTCTTTATGGAACCCACATAAAGCTGAGCATCCTAGTGTTCCAGCTCAACGTACGTACAATTCAAATCAGAAAAGATCAAAGTCTGACATTCAAGAAAAATTGCAAAACACTATTTTATGAAGTCTGAGAATATGGCAAAGGGTAGTGGAAATGCACAACATATAGGAAATAAATTCTTCAAAGTTTGCTTTAAACCATTATCTTCCCAGAATTTCACTCATCATACTATGACAATGTTTTGTTGTTATCTGTGATTTAAAATAAAAATGGTGTTTAAGTAAAAAAGTGATTTGAAATGAAAAAGTAAACATTAAAATTTTTTTTTATCCAGCTCACCCTCTTCATTGTACAGCAAGGTAATGACTCTGGAGGGGACAAAAGGCCAGTTGGAGTCTCCTACCTGAGTCTCAGCAGCTGACTCACCCGCTACTTCACTAAGGTTACAGAAGACATTCTAGAAATTTAGAATTTGTCCTCTCCTTCAAGCTCCACATGCCCTTATAACTTGTTCTCTCTCTCTCTCTCTCTCTCTCTCTCTCTCTCTCTCTCTCTCTCTCTCTTACAGTGAATCATTTTATTTTCTCCACCCCCCTCCTATGTGGCAACCATCACCTTATTCTCTATATTAATGAGTCTTTTTCTGTTTTGTTTTGATTATTCATGTTGGGCGGTTGTTTTTAGATTCCATATATAAGTGTAATCATACCATATTTGTCTTCCTCAGTCTGATTTATTTCACTTAGCAAAATACCCTCTAGGCCCATTAATATTATTGTGAATAGAAATATTTCATTCCTTTTTATAGCTGAGTGATTCTATTGGTATATATATCGGCTACTGTAACTAATGCTGCAATGAACATAGGAGTGCATGTATGTTTTTGAATTAGTGTTGTTGTTTTCTTTGGAAAAATACCCAGGAGAGGAATTGCTGGGGATATAACAGCCCTATTTTTAATTTTTTGAGGACTCGCCAGACTGCCATACTGTTTTTCATAGTGGCTGCATCAACTTGCAAACCCACCCACAGTGCACAGGGGTTCTATTTTCGCCAAATCCTAACCAACACTTGTTTTTTGTTGATTTTTTTTTTATGATAGTCATTCTGACAGGTGTGAAGTCATACCTCATGGACACTTTGATTTGTATCTCTCAGATGATTAGTGACTTTGAGCATGTTTTCATATGTCTCTCGGCCTTCTGTACGTCTTCTTTCGAAAAGTGTCTAGGTCCTTTGCCCATTTTTTGATTCAATTGTTTATCTTCCTTTATTAAGTTGTATGAGTTCTCTGTACATTTTGGAAATTAAACCTTTATCTGAAATAGCATTGCCAAATATGTTCTTCTATGCAGTGAAGATACACACTGTGTGGCCAGATTATTATGACCACCTGACATTTGTAGGCAAATTAGCTATAATTTCACACTGAAGTTGCTAGAGGGCCAGACCATTATAAATAGGAAAGCAGGTTGATACCACGATAATAGAAGTGATTTTTTTTCTCAAAATATGGA
>NW_006293779.1:10244247-10248501 GCF_000327345.1 Myotis davidii | reverse complement strand
GGAGAGGAATTGCTGGGGATATAACAGCCCTATTTTTAATTTTTTGAGGACTCGCCAGACTGCCATACTGTTTTTCATAGTGGCTGCATCAACTTGCAAACCCACCCACAGTGCACAGGGGTTCTATTTTCGCCAAATCCTAACCAACACTTGTTTTTTGTTGATTTTTTTTTTATGATAGTCATTCTGACAGGTGTGAAGTCATACCTCATGGTGGTTTTTATTTGCATTTCCCTGATGATTAGTGATGTTGAGCATCTTTCTATGTCTGTTGGCCATCTGTATATCTTCTTTGGAGAAATGTCTATTCAGGTCCTTTGCCCATTTGTTAATTAGATGATTTTTGGTGTTAAGTTGTATGAGTCCCTTATAAATTTTGAATATTAACCCCTTTTTGGAAGTATCATTGGCAAATATCTTCTCCCATTCAATGGGTTATCTTTTTTGTTGATGGTTTCTTCACTGTGCAAAAGCCTTTTAGTTTGATGTTGTCTCATTTGTTTATTTTTTCCTCGGTTTCCCTTGCCTGAGGAGACATATCCGAAAAGATCTTGCTAAGACTGATGTCAAAGACAGCAATGAAGTCTTAACCAAATCTCTTTTTTCACTAGCTCAAAACTGCCTAAAATGATCCAAAAACTCCACTCTGGTGGCTCTCACTTTTTTCTGCCTTTTTCCAACATCTCCAGATCCCTGCTTTTCCTCCAGCCCTTCTAGAAGGTAAGTTAATTCAACTTTTCTTAGGCTTATTTCAGTTCTCTTTTCACCACTTACCCAGATCAGCACCACAAGCCCCAGGGCCCAGGAGACACCACAGAACTCTCCTCTAGAAGTCTGCACTTACTGGCAACAGGTGGGAAGCGGGGCAGGTAGGAAAGGGGTACAGACACCTATAATTTCAACTCTTTTAAGATATCTGTCATATTCATGCTGTGAAAACTCCATTAAAAAAAAAAGTTACGGCCCTAACCAGTTTGGCTCAGTGGATAGAGCATTGGCCCATGGACTCAAGGGCCACAGGTTTGTTTCCGGCCAAGGGCATGTACCTCAGTTGCAGGCTCAATCTCTGGCTGTAATTGGAGGGCGGGGCGTGCAAGAGGCCACTAATCAAGACTTCTCTCTCTGTGTCTCTCTCCTCCCTTCCCCTCTCTCTAAAAATCAATGGAAAAATATCCTCGGGTGAGGATTAACAAAAACAACAGCAATAAAAAATTACAAGCACATACTACGTCAATGTACCTTTGATTGTCAAACCCTAAAAAGAGACTTAAATGTATGCGTTCTTTTTCCTAGTAGCTAACCCCAAAGCAGTTACTTACATTGAAAATGTTCTGGCCAGATTACAATTTCCAGGTATGCGTGAGGCATGTTTATGGCTGATCCATTTGATAGAATTAGAGTCAGATGTGAGAGTTTAGCAGCAGGAAATTCTCTTTAATAATAACCGCCAATATTTAGTTAGCAATTTACTATCTTTGACACAAATGACCTGTTTGGTCCTTATATCCACCTGTGACCTGGGTAGGACTTGCACCACCATCCCTATTTTCTACTTGAGGGAATGAAGGCTCAGAGAGATCAAGCTACTTGCCCAGGGCCTTCCAGGGGTTGGGTGGTCACTGACTCTAGGGAGTGCAAATTCCAGAAATTAACCACTTTGTTGAACTTCTCCTAACTTTTTGTTTTGTCTGTTTTCAGGTGCATGTGCGCGCGCGCACACACACACACACACACACACACAGAAGCTAATTGAAACACGGCCAAACATTACATATGTGCAGAGTGTTCTCTCTATATATACAATCATGTATTAAATCAACACAGTCCACAGAGCTCCTCAGTTTCTGTTTCCAGAAGATGCCCTGACCTTCTAGCAGAATAAACAGTACCGCTGGGCCAGAGCGATCGAGTCAGCCTCATGCTTCCCCGGCCCCGATGGGCTTTGTTTTCTAAGGCACTTGCCATTTATTTACATTCCTATTATTTTCATTTTCTTGATCATCAGAACCTCAAAGGAAACAGGCTAATGAAATGCCCCAGCCCCTCCCTCGCCCCACTTGTGCTGGGAATGGAAGCCGCGCAGACTGATTGAATTGACTCCCTAAACCCTTCAGGAACATTAATGGAGTTGCTACCATAAGCAGCTGGAGTTGCCATTTGCATCTCACCCTGTCTTACTTCTTTCCCCTCAAAAAAAAAAAAATGTAAAAAGCACCCACAATACCCTGGGGGAATTTTCCGGGACAAGCTGCAGGTGCTATGGATATTTTCATTTAATAATCATTCTTGCAATTCAGCACATTTGTAATCCATGTGGTAAACTCTGACTTACATTTCTCCCAGTGGACGCTGGCCAGATGCAGAAACCAAAGAGCCCGGTGCCGGCCCCGCGTCTTCCGTCTTTTATAGTTCGTGCATTTGGATGTGTTTAGCATGATCGGGAGTGCAGGGTAAGGAATGTGCTGTGTTTAAAAGACCCCTTTGTTGACATTAAGCAATCATAAATATACTCGGGAATTATCCTCCTCGCATTTATTGCGGAGTGCTTTAATTGGATGGCCTTCTCATGTGATATCATCAGGAACATATGCATATTTTTGGCAATCCCATCGGGTCGCGGAGCCGAGAGGCACATGCAGAGCGGCACATTCCTGACATCTATGGATTGTCTCATATATGTCACCACATCTTCCCACCAGGATTGTTTTCCCCACGCACTCCAAGATGGTAACTTCCCAATCTGTCCAAATTCTATCTGGAATTCTCCTGGACTGTGTAAATGTCAAGGCCGGTTTCCTTTCCATGTGAAGAGCTTTGAAAGGCGAACTGCGTGCTTAACTCCCTCATAAATGCAAGCCAGAGGGTCTTCTTCATTTTCTTTTTTTTAGGGGTGTATGTGTGTGTTTCAGCGGGGAGGGGGAAGAGGTGTTTGGCCAAAAGTAAAAAAAAAAAAATCCCTCTTAGAGAACGACATTCTCCTTATTTTCAGCACATAAACGGTTGAAGCCCGCACAGAGCCAGTTCCAAATGCGGATTCTTCTGGCTGAGACCTGCTCCTGCTGCAGCGAGATACAGTCTCTGAAGCTAGCAAAGTACATCAGGAGCCACACCACCACCTGCGGGCCTGGGCGAGGGCACAAGCCAGGCCCTGGCATTAAACAGATGGCACACTTAAAGGGGTCACTCGAGAGATTTTAACAAAGGGACTACATACAAAGGCATGAGTAGAGTGAAAGAAAGTAACTGAGAATGGGAGCTCTCAGCGATTACATGTAGTAGGGAGCCCTTATAGCTTTGAAACCAGAAGGGACCTAGACATCTGCATAGCCATGAGAGAGGGGTCACCTGCCAGGAGCTGGGTGGGGAATGCAATGCCACTGTGAGACCACAGCTAGTGTGGAGTGTGGAGGAGGACTCCAAAGGAATAAGAACCGAAACTTCCCTTTCCTCCCTGCCTCCAAGCCCTTACCAGTGCCTCCCATTGGCTGAAACCAACCAGAAGCCAGAGGTCAAGGAAGCTAGCTTGGGCAATGCAGTCTGGAGAGGTCAACTTCTGGGTTGGGGTGAAGCAGGGCAGAGAGGGAGAGAGCGGGTCTACAGGGCAAACAGACACTCACAAGAAACGAGAACTCGGCCCACCCAGAGTCCCAAGTCCCCTGGAGTTTTGCCATATAATCTAGCACACACATTCCTCATAACACTATGACACAGTGACAATTTCATCATAGAACAGAGAAAACAAGGGTCAGAAAAGCAAAATAACTTACTCAACCTTGTACAGTTCAACAACAGAACTTTCTAATGACAGACTAGCTAGGCTTCTTCTGCATAGGGAGATGATGGGCAGAACTTAAGGCAGCGTGGTCCAAAACAGAAGCCCAGCAACTGCCTTTGGGAAGTTCCATTTAGGTCCGGAAATTTTATTTTATTTATTTTATTATTTTTTGAAATACATTTTTATTGATTTCAGAGAGGAAAGGAGAGGGAGGGAGAGATAGAAACATCAATGGTGAGAGAGAATCATTGATCAGCTGCCTCCTGCATGCCCCACACTGGGGATGGAGCACACAACCCAGACATTGCCCTAACCGACCTGGGACACTTTAGTCCACAGGCCGACACTCTGCCCACTGAGCAACACGAGCTAGGGCCGGCCTTTTATTTTTATTGAAAATCTTTGGTGTGGTTATGTAGCAAGGAAAATCAGGCCCATCCTATCTAATAAAAGAGAAACATGCAAATTGACCATACACC
>NW_006293779.1:10206135-10243607 GCF_000327345.1 Myotis davidii | reverse complement strand
TGTATGAACCAGGAGGATGCCACACTGCTGCTCCAACCAGTCGGACTCCACACATCAGAATCCAGACGCATTTACAATTCAAGTGCTTTCCTTAGTCTTTTTTTGAAATACATTTTTATTGATTTCAGAGAGGAAAGGAGAGGGAGGGAGAGATAGAAACATCAATGGTGAGAGAGAATCATTGATCAGCTGCCTCCTGCATGCCCCACACTGGGGATGGAGCACACAACCCAGACATGTGCCCTAACCAGGAATCGAACTGTTACCTCCTGGTTCATAGATCGACACTCAACCACTGAGCCACGCTAGCCAGGCAGGTCCGGAAATTTTAAATGGCGGATTGTGAAACACAGTATTCAAATTAGACTGTGCTTGGGTCTCAGATAGACAGGAATGAGAGTTGAGATCCTGAGAGATGCCAAACCATCTCAAAAATAGTATCCAAATCCCTGAGTTTAGATAGCAAGAGTTCAGATAATGAGAACTTGGATAGCAGTAACTGTCAGGAAAGCCAGGTCTATAGAGATAGCATTCAGGGACGATCAGAGCCTGTGGAAACAGTCTCAGAAATAGATATCACAGGTTTATAGATCTTCTTAGGAAGATCTCTGGTTCAGAGTTCACTCTGAATTCATGGCTTTATTACCTTGTCCTGAGAATCAACATGTGGTATGAAGTGTAGATTTTGATGATAGCTTAGGGAAGTTTACTTATTTGGGAGTAGTAGAGAAAAAAATACTGCATACTTAAAAAATCACAACAGCCCTAGCCAGTTTGGCTCAGTGGATAGAACGTCGGCCTGTGGACGGAAGGGTCCCAGGTTTGATTCTAGTCAAGGGCATGTACCTTGGTTGCGGGCACATCCCCAGTGGGGAGTGTGCAGGAGGCAGCTGATCGATGCTTCTCTCTCATCGATGTTCCTAACTCTATATCCCTCTCTCTTCCTCTCTGTAAAAAATCAATAAAATATATATTGTTTTAAAAATCACAACAGAAAATCGTATGTCCACCAAAGGACATGTACCTCATAGAATTTGTAGCAGCCCTATTTCCAATAGCTACACATTGGAAACAACTCAAATGTTCATCTATAGGAGAACAGAGAAACAAATAGTGTTGTATTTACAGAATGGAATCCTACTCAGCAATGAAAATGAACTGCTGGTATATGCAATGACGTTAATGAATCTCAAAAGCCTGTTAAAAAAAAAGATTCCAACACAAAAGAGCACACACTGTTTGATTCCATTTATGTGAAGTTTGATCTTGGACAAAATCAACCTCTGCTGATGGAAATCAGGTGGTCTCTGAGGAAAGCTGTGAATTAACTAGAAAGGGACATGAAGGGACTTTCTGGGTGATGAATGACTGGACCTTTGGTTTGAGGTGGTGATCTTGTGAGCATATGCAATTCTCAAAATTCACCAAACTGAATCATTATGATTTGTGTCTTTAGGTCTCTGTTTATCATCTAAAGTACAACAACAAGAAACACAAGAAAATGCACCTACTTTGCCTCCTAGGGGATGTTCCATAGTTTCTTTTTGAGGTAAATATATTGATAAGCTGCTTTAGTTTTTAAAATGGTAGAGCCTGTTGCAGACAGGAAATCAAAGAGAGAGCTAAACTACTCTGAATAGTAGAGGAGAAAGTTGAGGGTAGATGAGAACAGAGCAGAGGGTAGGGGGAGCTGCAGAGAAAATGGAAGCAATGGGTGGGAGATTTAATCAGGAAATAACACCCAGAAGGAAATGCTTTGTGTCAAGGGGTGAAAGACTATTAAGTACTGCAATATTAAGCACCCATGTTGCCCCCCAATTACAGTAAAATTGGATACACATAACAATTACATGCAAGGAATATTTTTAAATATGGAGGAAAAAGAGGCATTGGTTAGTATGAGACACAGAAAAGAGAACAGCCATGATCTTTTCAATCTCTTACCACCAGTGAGGTTCTTTGCTGCAGACAGTGGCGTCCCATTGGCATGAGACCCTCCTGACCCCTTAGCTTCCCCCTTGGCATGGGGGCACTGGACTAGTCTACCAGGGCTACCATATCAAAGTACCACAGACGGTAATTTAAACAGCCTGAGAAAGTTTACTTTCTCCTGGTTCTGGAGGTTAGAAGTCCAAGATCAAGGTGTCGCAGGTTTGGGGTTTGGTTTCTCCTGAGGTCTCTCTCCTTGGCTTGCAGATGGCCACCTTCTTGCTCTGTCCTCACATGGTCATTCCTCTCCCTCCATGCATCCCTGATGTTTCTCTATCTCTCTAAATACCCTCTTCATAGAAGGATGCCAGTCAGATTGGATTAGGGACACCCTAACAGCCTCATTTTAACTTAATCATCTCTTTAAAGACCCTATCTCCAAAACCAGTCATAGTCTGAGGTTCTGGGGCTAGGATCTACCATATGAGTTTTTGGGGAAACATAATCCAGCCTATAACAGGCATCGTACAGATCAAAGCAGGCAATTTTGAGTTATTCTCATGATTAATTAGCAGTTTATTTTTTTAAAAACAATTTTTTTGGTAAGTTTAAACTGAAATTAGTAAGCCAATACATTTTAAGACAGATAATGTTTTTTGCTCTGAAGTTTCCTCAGCATTTTCTTTTTTATTTGTTTATTTATTTAATTCTGATCCTTTATATAGAGGAGCTAAACATACCTGTTGCTAACTGCTGCAAGGATCCATATGCATGGCCAGTAACATGTCAACCACTGCACATTTTTTTCTTTTAAAAAATACAATTTTTTATTGATTTCAGAGAGGAAGGAAGAAGGAGAGAGAGATAGAAACACCCGTGATGAGAGAGAATCATTGATCGGCTGCCTCCTGCATGCCCCTTACTGGCGATCGAGCCTGCAAGCCAGGCATGTGCCCCGACCAACTGGGAATTGAACCGTGACCTCCTGGTTCAAAGGTCAATGCTCAACCACAGAGCCATGCCGGCTGGGCTGCGCCTTTTTCTTAATAGGTGCAATGTGTTCAAAGGCAAGCTAATTCTAATGAGGAGTCACCAGGCTCCTTACGACCCCTCTAAGGGACTCCTGTGAGACCTGGAGGGTCGTCAGGGCCCATTAAGACTATGAGAATAGGCTGTATTAGGAGAGAGCACAGAGAAAGATTATCAGGAAGAAAGCATATCAGAAAAGCACACCCTGACTTCTCAAAAGAATCAGAGACAGAATCATAAGTTTCAGAAACTGGAATTGGAGCTCAAATCAGTAATCAAGATTTTTAAAGTGATTTACTATATGCCCACTCTTATGCAATGTGCTCGCTGGATACAAAGAATGCAACGGCTTCCACCCTTCGTTGATTCATCTCGTTTTAGTAAAGAATCAGTTGCATCTTGCTGTGCAGAGGACTCAATGTCCTGAACATATGTTTTACTTAAAATAATGCCAGTGAATACCATCCCATACATGTAAGCACCAGGTATTTTAACCAAAAAGGAAGAATTTGGGTCAGGAGTACGTAGGGGTTTACTGAGAGTATCTTCAATGGGAGACAAGATCACAGTAAAAGAAATCTCAAAAGCTCAAGGAAATGGTGAGAGTGAATGAGATTAGAAGCCACCCCCAAGTTTTCTTCTGCAGCCCGGCTGTGGCTAGTCCTAAAGCTCATGCTTTAATTACTTTCTCCTGAGAAATTACAGGGAGCACCTAATTATCTTCCTTGTCTGTGGTCTTCTTCCCAATCCATCCTGTACACACCAGCAGGTCTCTGTTCTTGAAGCACCACTCTGATCTGTTACTGTATTCCTCAGGGGTCTCCCCCAGCACCCCACTAATTAAAGAATAAACTTCATATCCATTCCAGAAGTCAATGCCCTTGGGGATTTGTCACCACACAACCTTCACTACTTCGTCTTCAACATTCCCTGTGTGAACCCTGCACATCATCCTAGAGACTCCCAAATCCAGACATAATAAGAGTCTTCAGAGGATCCTGTTAAAAACACAGATGCCCAGGCTGGCTCCTATGGAGGCTGCATCTTTAAGTCTGATGTGGGGTATAGGAATCTGCCCTTTCAGCGGGACCTTGTTGATCCTGGTGTTTGTCTAGTTTGGATGGTCCAGCCCAATTGAACCTTCCTTGCTCACTTGAACAAATCCTTAGCCAGTTCTTCACAACTACCCCCGTCAGGAACCCACTTTTCTCTGACGCCTCTTCCCCTTATCCCACCATCCTGACTTTCTCACCACCAACCGCAACATTCCTCTCCCTCTTCTTAACTCTCACCCCGTATGTTTCCACCTTTCAGATGATCCATCTCACTTTCTTCCTTGCATTTTAATTGTTTTTACATATGGCTTACCTCCCCCTTCAACTGTGAACTTTTTGAAGTCCAATTCCATGCGTAATTAACTTTGCCTAGCAAAAAACAAGTACCTCTAAAATCGATAGGGCTTGCCAATGATTCAATAACCTTAAATCTCTTTGGGAGGAGAAAGGCTGATAAAGATTTTTAAAATTTCTATAAATATTGGGACCCGACTTTTACAATAGGCGCAAGCTGGAAACAATATTCTTTCAAATGAAAAATGTCACGCCAGAGGGAACAGTCATGGAACTTCAGAGTCTCTTTCGCACGATTTTAAAGCTGCACAAGCATGGTTTTGCCTCTCTGTTGTTCACTGGAGGAAAGATATGTACTTTCCTTACTCGAAAGGAAATTTTTGTTCTCGTGTGATGAAAATAACTGGATTGAAGGTTGAAGGGAAGATTGTCATTCATCATGAGGACAGAAGGCAATAAATTAACAATTGCATGGAATTAACATGTTTAGGCAATCGCTTAATCTTCAGGGGTTAATCTTCCATTTCTGTATTTCTAAGATTAACTACTCCATAGAGTTTAAGGTCCATTTTAAGACAAAAACAGAACTGACTGAAGAGAGGCCCCTCAGAGAAGGAAGCCTCAGATTTCTCACACCTGTGGTTTTCATGGCTCCTATGGAGAGCTTAGGTTGGTGGACACTGGGCGGCTAAAGCGCTCCTCGGGGGCCTTTGTTGGAACAGTAGAGTTATTAAATAGCTAAAATGTCATGGGCAATAGATCTAGGTTACAAAGACAATACAAGGAGAGGTTTCCAAAATAATGTCCCCACCTGTAACTGAATGCAGCGGTGATGAATATAATCCTAAACAGCAGGCAATCTGAAAAAATTCGCTGAGCTCTGGAACGGATTATAAGTCGTCTTTGAATTCCTATTCAGCCTATTCAAAATTTTCTCTTCATTTTACAAAATCCTGAAACTTATTATTCTCATAATGAGTTCATGTCTCATCCTCGATGTATTTTTTAATCAAAGAAAAAAAGCAAATGGTTAAAATTCCAGAAAAGCTTTTAAGAGAATTATGGATGATACGGAGTACTGTACCCATTTATCTTCCCCCATAGTCTGATCTCCTGGCTCCTCATATACACACCGACATAAGTTCTTCTACAATCCGATGGTACATTTCTTCCCCCAAAGATCTTGCAATGTTTATGGGAGATGACTTCCCAAATAATTATTGTAAGTTTAACTCTTTCAAGGTTTAACCAATGTTTATTCCAGTTACTAAATACTTTATAACACATTATTCCAAAGCAGAGTAGTCAAAAACAACCATTTACAATGTTCATGGATTCTGTGGGTCAGGGATTTGGACAGAGCAGAGTGAAGGTGACCTTCCCACTTCACACTGTCAGAGGCCGCGGCTAAAAGGTTCCAAAGCTGGGTCTGGCATTTATGCCTCACAGGCCTGTGGTTGATGCCAGCTTCTGGTTGAGACCTTCAATTTCTCTTTAGTGTGTTTCTTACGTAGACTAGCATGAGTGTCTTCACAACATGACAGCAAGGTTTTAAGAGCGAGTCCAGAGAGAGAGGTGACTAGGCCGGAGCCATATCACCTTTTATGACCTACCCTAAAAAAAGTCATGCAACACCTCCCACTTATTAAAGCAGTTCAAAATCCAACACAGTCTCAAGAAGAGGAGAAATAGATACTGCCTCCTAATGGGAGTGGCAAGGTTCTAGAATTGCACGTGGGACTGGAAATCTTATAGCCATTTGTATTGGGGTTTGTTTACTTGGATCCACTGTAGGGTGATCTGGTTGCCTGTTTTGTGAGGAAGACTTGGTTTTGACGCTTCGTTTTGGGATAATCAGATTCCTTAACATACATTCTTTGAATTTCCTGTTTGGGGCATTCATATTCTAGACTTGTTGGAATTGGAGGAAGAAAGGGTTGGGGGAAGTTGGCATCCATTATTTAATATGTATAGAGTTTGATTATCTCCTTGTTTTCAGTAGGATACTCTATCGTCAACTATATCAGCATCATCCCATCAATATCCAATCCATAGTTCATCTGTTTTACCTTATTCAGAGAACACACCTATAGTCCTCTCTGGGGTTGGGGAGGGTCACTTACCCAGTGGCATAGATTTTGGAAGATATAGAGATCTGACTTCCTTGCCAACAGTTTTTACCCAATCCTATTTATTTGCATTTCCACTACTATTCCCAGTTACAAGGGAAACTGAAGCTGTCCCTCCTAAACATTCTGAATCTGTGATGGGCAACATGTTATTCCCAGCTTTCTCCACTCTGGCTTTGCATTCAGCTTTTTGGTTTTTCTAACTCATTTACTCTTGTCTGTATGGTTTCTAGCTGCTAATTCTGGCTGTTGTCTTCTCTCTTTATTTCCCAGTTCTTGAATCTCTTCCCCATGGCTTTGGTGGGGTTTTGACAGGGAGTGAGTCTAGATGTGCATGTTTGAGCTATCACTTTAGCCAAGGCATCTCTTTAAGTCTTTTTCAACCATTGTTCGGGGGATATGATTAGCAAAACCCTAAAAACCCTATTCACTCTTCTTTCAACACACTCCATGTTTATAGCAACTCTCTTAAAGTATAATAACACCTCAAACTGAACTTCAGGTGTGTTCTAACCAGTACAGATTATCATTAAACTTCTCATTGTACACATTCAACTCAGCACCTTTCAGATTGTGTCACTGCAGTAGTATCCCTCCAATGACAGTAGATATTCTGAACAAAAATTGGAAAATACTGAATATCCTCCTCTCAAACATTTATAATACTATAAATTGAGAAATAATTGTGCTTACTTTTTTAAAATCCATGTTTCTAAAACATTTGACTATGTAATCCCCCTTTTTTAGAGAACATCTTAGAAGACTCTAGTGCAATATTTCTCAATGTGCAGTTCATTAACCTCCTGTAATAGAATCATTGGGGTTCTTTCATATCTTTGGATATTTCTGGCTCTATCCCAGATCTTAAATCATATTGGGCCTGGAAGAATCTGCATTTTAAAACAAACAACCTGTTCTTATTCGACATAATATTACTAGAGATCCTATTTGCCACTATTTGAACTCCCATATAGAAGACTCTTTTCTTGGTCCTTCCCCCCATGCCTTACACATTCTACCCTTTAAGGAGGAATGGTGTTCCTGAGTGATGAACTTGGAAAAGTAAAACGGATGTGCTTGGCTCAGACCCTGCATCTGCCTCCTCCCTCTGGGATCTATCTGCCTATCAAGAGTGCATTTGACTCTGTGGGGTAGCCTCTACTTTGAGGGAGGAAGCTGTGATTACTCAACTGTTCCAGAGACTGAGTGGGAAAGTATTATCTAATACAGAAAATCCACTTATTCAAAGTGGCATGAGTGATAGTTTATTCTTCATGTACCTATGCACACCTCTCCATTAGTCCTGAACTGAGGTATGTTATGTATTGAGAGGAATGTTGTATATTAAGCTGCCTCAAATCCAAAATTTACATTTGAGGATAACTGTCCTAGAGACAAGTTTTTAAAAAATATGACATAATATAAGTGCATCATATAAAGCCGTAGAAACACATGGCTATTCATTTTACCTTTTTTATTTTTTTTATTTTTTTTTTTTAAATATATTTTATTGAGTTTTTACAGAGAGGAAAGGAGAGAGATAGAGAGTTAGAAACATCGATGAGAGAGAAACATCGACCAGCTGCCTCCTGCACACTCCCCACTGGGGATGTGCCCGCAACCCAGGTACATGCCCTTGACCAGAATCGAACCTGGGACCTTTCAGTCCGCAGGCCGACGCTCTATCCACTGAGCCAAACCGGTTTCGGCCTTTTTTATTTTTAAAAAAAATATTGCAATCGTGGGGAGAGCAGAGAAGGTAAAGAGGCAGTAACTAAAATTCATTTTGGTTTAGTAATTCCCAAGGATTTGAAAATAGCCAGATCCATCCTTCATATTTCTTTTAAGATCCCTCTTAAGACAAGCAGAGAGATAGGAGATCAGCATGGGTAACATCTGGTTTGTTTAGGGATAGCAGGGGCGCAGCTGAGGATTTCTTGGAAACGGTCTTAAAAGTTGTGGCAGGAGAACACCTGCAGAAGCCCGCTTTATTGAAGGAAGGCTGCAGGGGCCCAGGCAGAGGAGGTCATGTTTTACTAATCGGATGGAAGTCCTTGAAGATATCCCTGTCATGAAATGAAGGAGATTTAGTGGCTGTATAAAGAGGGCTTGATTTTAAATAAGATTTGACAAGATTCCACAGCCAGGAATAATAGGCAATGAGAAGAGCCATTGAATATGGGTGACACAAGGTGCAAGATAAAAAACTGACTCAAGGAAAGGGAGATGGATGAAAGGCAGGGAAGGGCTTTGTGACTTGGAAAGGGATTACCTGAATGGAGGAGGGGAGAGTAGTGAGAGAAAATGGCCATGCAGCTTTGGGATCACTTTTATTTATAACATGCATAAAGGAGAGCCAAATAATAGAAGAAATGAACCAAGTCTTGAGATGATTTAGACACTTGGATCCAGAAATCCTAGCAAATCATACCCCACAGGGGTAAAAGTGCTTGGCTATGACATGGTGCCTTGGACAGAGAGATGAAAACCAATACAAACTGAAGACACAAGGATTCGTGAACCAAAGAAGGAAACAGTTAGCCCAGTGACATTTCCTGAGGCCAGAGCTCTCAGTGATTGTGAAGTTAGCCCAGTTTGTGTTGGTGTTTCTGGCCTTTTTTAAAAGTCTTTTCCTTCAAATATTCCCTTCACCTCCACCAAAAGCTATTCCCAACCTCAACCCAACTTCCTGAGCTTCAGGCATCCCACTGTTCTCACACTGGCCTCTCTTCCTCCTATAAAACCCTAATGTCAGTAAAGTATCTCACTTCCCCTAAGGGATGGTTTACAGAGAGTTTAAGGTATTATCTTTCCACTGGGCATTTACATTTTGATGGAAAAGAAAAAAAAATTAGTCAAAGTATTGTAGCTGTTGTGATGGAATTTCAGGGAAGGGTTTAAGGAGGATGCAGCCGGGTTATAGTGTGTCTCTGAGGTCACTCATGGTGGCTGTCTCCTACATCTGATGGTAAAATCAACATTGGTGCTACCAAACAGTATTCTGGTCTTCAATGCTCCCCTTAAAAATAAAGTTACTGAAAATAGAACTTGAAAAACTGGGTTTGTGGAGGAAAAAACAGCATTGACAAGTTCGGCCCATTGCATGTCATGTTATAATATCATAGTACAAGAATATGGAGGAGAAAAGAGAGGGAGCTGACACCAAGAGATGGTCAGGCTCTGACTAGGGGCTGTATGCCTGACCTTCAACACCCTCATTGTCCCGACTGAAAACCTTCCCTGTCCAAATGCTACTTCTTTCATAAAGATAGGAAAGCAGTGATTTCACTTGCTACTACAACAGCAGAGAAGTAGGGAGCAAAGATATTTTTACCACTAATTCTCATACGAACCTAATGAGAAGCAGGAAGGAGGAAGGCAAAGTTGACATTATATCCTTCCATCAGCCACCAACGTCTTTCCTGCATATTTGGAATCCTAGGAAGCCACAACTACTGCAAGGGGCAGGTACTGTCCTTTAGAGATCTACTCGATTTCTTTCTAAAGAAATAGGAGTGTGGGAGTTATAATTATAAAGCAAGGAGACAGTGTTCCTATAGCATCTCCTCTTTCATCCAGAAGCCACATGCAACAGCCTTAACCAGCAATAACCCAGCTGAGTGCAGTCTGCAAAAGGCATGGGAGCTTTTAAAAGGCTACAAGACACCCCATGAACAACATCATAGAAGAGTTTTCCACATCCTCATTTGCAGTCCAATTTGAACTTGTACATGAAGTTTTAATAAGATTGATTATTATAAGTTTCTCATTCAGAGATTAGAAATAGGACATCGAAAGAATGGGTAAGACAACTTGTTAGTAGAGGCGAGGAAATCATGAGGTTAAGAAGACACGAGAACTTTAAAGAGTGCCGCAGTCGGAGTCTATTTGCATCTGGGACAGTGTCTTACACTCTTCAGTATGTCCCGGGGCCTCACTGTCTCATAGTGTCCAACCTCACTCTCTAATCTTCCTCCTCCGGTTCATTCCATGCCAGCCACACTGGCCTGGCTGTTCCATGACCTCACCGGGCCTCTTCCCACCTCAGAGCCTTTGCCTCACTCTTGCCTGTAACACCCTGAGGCAGCTCATCGCATGGCCAGCCCCTTCTCTCTTCAGATCCCTTCACCAGCTCTCAAATAGCTACCCGCAATCTGCATCCCATTACCCTGTTTTATTTTCTTTGTAAGTGATAATTAGTATTTGAAATTATATGATTTATATGCGTTGCTGCTTGTTTATTTTCTGTCTTCTCCCTTTGGATGAAAGCTCTTGAGAAAAGGGATCCTGCCCTGACGGGTCACCATGAGCTCCAGGCCTAGTAAGACTCTGTGAATACTTGGGAAGAACTAACAGAAAGGTGGCCCCCTGACATGGCTGTGTCTTCTCCAGGAGGATGTGTTCTTGTCCTTTTCCTCCCTGAGAAAGACAGGAGTGTTTGTGTACCTTAGCACATTCTCCCACTCAGTAGATTGTCTGTGTTTGCTGGAAATTCTCAGTCATTGGGAAGGAGCTGATACTGGGAAGGAGCCCTTCCCGCTGCAGGGAAACCAAAGAGGTCATGGAAGAGAGGAGGTTGCTCTTTTCCTTCACTGGGTGAAAGGAGGCCACAAGGTTGTGTGTGTGTGTTTGTATGTGTGTGTGTGTGCGCGTGCATGTGTGTATGTGTGCGTGTGTGTGTGTGTGTGTGTGTGTGTTTGCCTTTCCACTAAAGTGCCAATAAAATAGAAGCAAAACACACAAGTGCCAAGAGTGAAACAACAAGGGGGAAGTGGCTTAGGTTTGTGGTCTGTTACCACATGACAACATTGAGTGGGAGCCAAGGTATTTTCTGTCCGGTCTCTGGGTATTTGGAAGGCTCCGCTTTGGAGCAGAGGGGGTCAGCATGTCACAGGAGAGGAGCTCCTTGCCGGTCGCAGGGTGTGAGAGGATCAGGGAAGACATGTTTCAGCAAATAGAAGTTTAGGAGAGTTCAAGTTTCCCCCACATAAGGTTAAGCGAATTATGCCTCAGAGCCAAATCCGGCCTGCTGTGTTCTTTTGGTGGAAATTAAGGGGTAGAGTTTTAGAAGGTTTTATTTCCCCAAATAGACTTTTTTAAATTAAAAAAAAAGCCTTCCTAATATTTACTTAGAAAGTTGTTAGTTCCTGGGAAATAAAATTAATATGGCACAGAGGAAAGGTCATGAGTTGAGAAGTTTGGGGATCTGAGTCACTGCCTTGACTCTTCCACTGACTACTTTTGTCTACTGTCTGTTTTTGTAAATAAAGTTTTATTGGAACGCAGCCACACAACGGTTTGCCTGTTGTCTTTGTACACTCTTTCACTGCAATAGCAGAGTTGAGTAGCTGTGAAAGAGACTACACAGAGCCAAAAACAGTTACTATCTGGCTTTTTATAGGAAAATCTGCTCACTCTTCCCGTGTACTGGGAGTATGAACAGAAATATATTGTTATGCCGCAAGAAATTGCTGATATTTGACTGTTTTGATTTTTAAAATTGCAATTTCACATAATTCGATTTAATAGTTCATTCTTTGAAATCTGTTTGTCAATATTCATCTCAAAACCATAAAAGTTTCCCAGTTCTTCCAAATAGATGGGAGCACTCTCTTCTAGAAATTTGCTCCTACATTTGGCTGATTCTGTGTATAACAGTCATTAAGTGTATAGCTTCTCCTTCACCACCAGTATGTACTTCTAGGCTAAATTGTGTCTCCCCCCAAAAAACAATCCATGTGCTGCCGCCTAACCCCCAGTACCGCAGAATCCTATATAATAAAATCCTAGTATGCAAATTGACCAAACAGCAGAATGACCAGTGGCTATGATGTGTGCTGACCATCAAGGGGCAGATGCTCAATGCAGAAGCTGTCCCCTGGTGGTCAGTGTGCCCCCACAGGGGGAGCACCACTCAGCCAGAAGCTGACGAGTGTAGCAGCGGTGGCGGAGCCTCTCCTGCCTCCGCGGCAGCACTAAGGATCCCTTGGGGGATGTCCAACCCTGCTGGGTTAGGCCCGCTCCCCACAGCAGTCGGATGTCCCCCGAGGGGTCCTGGACTGCAAGAGGGCACAGGCCGGGCTATGGGGATCCACCCCCCTTCCAGTGCATGAATGTCATGCACCAGGCCTCTAGTGTAATTATATTTGGAGATGGGGGCTGTAAAGAAATAATTAAGTTAAAATGTAGTTCAGAGGGTAGGCCCTATTCCAATATGACTGGGGCCCTTAAAAGAAGAATAGATTAGGACACACAGGGAGACACAAGAGATGTGCACACACAGAGGAAAGACCACGTGAGGACAGAGTGAGGAGGCGGCCATCTGCAAGCCACAGAGGGAGACTTAGAAGAAACCAAACCTACTCACAGCTAAACCTCAGACTCTTAGCCTCCAGAACTGTGAGAAAATACATCTCTGTTGGTTACGCTACCCAATCTGTGGCATTTTGTTATGGCAGCGCTAGCACACTAATACAATTAGTCAAAAGTAGAACTTATTCTTTTTATTTCTTTGCCTTCCCAGTAGCATCTGGAGCCGTATGTCTAGTATTTGTTGATTAAACTTTACAGAATTAAGTGAAACAAGATGCATCACATGATGTGTCTGGGGTTAAAAATGTTAATTCTCCAAAATTCCTAGAGTGTAAATAATTTTTTTACACAGAAATGTTCTAGAAGAGTCTAGAATGGCTCATCTAACAAACGTTTATAAACTGCTCAGACCAGTATCCAGTTACACAGCTCCGATGACTTACTGTTTTTAATGAAAATTGAAAAGTGTACCAGTCTTTTCTTGGCCTGCTGAGGAAAAGTGAAAAATAACCAGAAAACTGGATGAGAGCTCTGTCAATTACAATAGCAGGTCCTTGGCAGCCAATTCCGAATAACAATCTTCAGGGGAGACCAATAATGAACATGAAACAGAAATATTCAATGTGTAGCTCTAATTTACATTCCAGATGTCAGAATCTGCAAAACTAGGCAATGTAAGAAAGATCAAACAATTCGAGGAGCCAAGCTTTCCTGGTTTATCCAAAATCAGTTGAGTAAGAAGTGTGACTGCTTCACATGGGCCTGGAGCCAAACCCAACCTGAAAGAACTTGTTTTGCAAATATCTCCCAAACGGAGAAGCTTCCCTGATGGTTCATGTCTAAGTGAACAAATAAAAGGTTACAGTATGAACGATGTCCAGATGCCCCAGAAGCCTGCTCTGTGTGCCAATTCCATTGACCAAACACACATTCTCTTCCTTTTAGATTTCCATGACAGACCACGGCGAGAAGCACTGTTTGATCTACTAGGGACGTTGCTAACTTATAAAGCTTGATGAGGAGCTACCCAAGGAGAGACCACTGGGCCTGCCAACGAATTAGAAAATCAGAAGTCATTGTGAGCATTGTCATTTCTGATCTTTCCCAGACCCATACATTTCATCCAGGGAATTTCCCAACAATTATGGCAAAGCCTGAACCACATTATCCCTAACCAAGTTCTACTCTTAGTGGCATACAGAACCCTCCTCCCTCAATAAAGCCAAGACTAATAAAACACATGGCTGCTGTGGTCCAACTTCTCAATAGAGGGATGATTAGTTTGTCAATGATAAGTTTCTTAAGCTTCTCTGGAAAATAATGCCTGGTCGCCAATTTGCCCTTGACCACTAGATCAAGAAAAAGAAAGTGTTTCTAAATTAATACCACAAGCCCTTTTCCTTTGAATGTGGTGGGACTGTTCCAAAGAAGTTGAAATTCCTATTTTTAGTCCCTGATATTCAATAAAAACATGACTTGGTAACTCCAAGTACACAAATCAGAAATCATTTCATCAAATCCACATCATTTAACCCATAAATAAATGTCATGAAGGTAGATATTAAAGCTACATGTATCTGTATAAACTACACAGGGACATTTGTTATCATCATTATACAAATAATCAAATTTCCTGGTAATTTCCAATCTTCATGGTGTGTAGACTTTGAAAATGAAAACTCGTGTGTGAACCTCCCAGCAGCTTAAACCTTGAATGCACCAAATCCATATGCTTTAAAGACAGCATTCATCATGTCACACACCCTTGTATCCTCATACCCTACCGCCATCCCACCCAAAGTTTCCCATGACCCTTTACTCCCAACCATTAAAATCAACTTCTTCATCTAGGTGTCATGGTCTCCACATTTCTTCTCTAGTCAAAGTCCCCAGTCTTCTCCAAAACACATCTGCTGTTCAAGCCAAGCAAGATCGCTCCATGTCTCCAAAATAAATTGTATTTTTTCTTGAGTCTTTCCCTTTTATTTCTTCCCTGCCCACCATTTAAAGGAATTCTTCCAAGATTCAAACTCCAGCTCTAAATATGATTCCCTGAAAGTTGCACTCTGCAAACACCCCTGCATTCATGCCTACATCATTAATCATATGTACCACATGACTTTTCAATTAATTATATTTCAAAATACTCTTGTTTTATGCATTTGTTCAAGTCTTACTAGAAAATAAGCTCCATTTTTAAATTATTTTTAATTTTATTCCTTGCTGTAAGCTTAGCACCTAGAATAGTGCTTGGCACATGAGAGGACTAGGTAAGTCTTTGTTGCACGAATAAATAATTGAACAACGTCTCCCTAGTAGACTGTAGACTCTCTCAAGGGCAGGCACCAAATTATTATCCTTTTATTTGTACTTCCCACAATCCACTGCGGGGTACATCCTACTTACAAGTACTCATACTTATCAAATGCCTAGTGATTGATAAGTCACGCACAAGTTCAACCAGGGAATATAGTTCTGTGTCAAATTTGGAGACAAATGCAGTGAAATGACTATGTTACAGTAGGCATTGCCTAAATTCTTCCTGGGAAAGGAAGAAAGAGAGAGAAAGCTACTATTACATTTGGAAAGAAAATAAACCATCCTTTAAAATTGAAAATGAGATCACTTTTCATTTAAGGGAGATGGGTCTTTCTTAATCATCAGGTTTCATACTACCATTGTCAGGCAGAGTTATGTCTGCTGTATAGAGAATGAAACATTAAAATAATATCTCCTCAGATTTTCATGTGGACACAAAGCTCTGAAGTAGATATGTGAGGTAAATATAATTCCGCCATTTTATGGATGAAGAAACCAGTTAGGATGTCTTCTCAAATATTCTATAGCTACTAAAAGGTAGAACTGAAAGCAACTGGATTTCTTTTTCCCAGTTTACCTCCCATTTTTTCATGTTACCTTTACAGAGGTGCATACTGGTAAAGATAATTTCAATGTCTCATGACCTGCCAGGTTGGGGAATATTTCTTTCTTTCTTTCCTTTATTTTTGGTGGGGCGGGGGAGGGTCTCCTTGGTACTCAAATAGTTTCAACCTCCTTGTCCTGATTCCCATGAAAATCTGAAATGGGCAAAGCGAATCATGGCAATTCTAAGTATAGTAATTCTCTGAAATAGTAATCAATACATTACTGAGAATTCTAAATTTGCTTCATGGCACTGTTACCTAAAAACCTAGGTTTTTGTTTTGGGACTTGGCTTATTGCTTTAAAGAAGGAGAGAATCCAGAGAATGTAAGAATTAATTCTTGACTTTTTATTTCTAAAATATCATCTAGAAACCCAAAGCAGAGCCAAGGCTTTCATTGTGAGCGCCAGGCTTTTATGATAGAGAAAAGGTTTGAGTCTTCAGCAACTTGGGTAGACTCAGAACACAAAGATTATACTATAAATAGTACTGTGAGAAAGAAATCAGATTTCCCTCCAAAAGTTACATAAATCTAATCTTCTGGGGAGTAGAGAGTGGAGAGAGAAAGGGAGGGGGGCAAGGTTTAGCAGTTAGTGCATGGGTCTCAGGAAAGGGACTTCAAGCCCCCATCTACCCTTCATCCAGCCAGGCCCAGCCCCAGAGGAAGGTGGTATAAACTGTAGTCATATTTGGGTGTGGGTGAGAAGGAGATGGTTCTTGGAAGAGAGAGGACTGGCACCTCACTTCCTGTCCAGTAGGCTGAGTCAAGGGCCTCTCAGATATTCACCCAGTGCAGTAAGCTAGGAGGGGAAGCTGGGAATGGGTAAACAGGAGAATCTTGGATATCCTACAGCCCTAGGAAATTGCAAAAGCAATCAAATATGTCTACATCCTTGAGGGGAAGTCTGGACCAGAAGAGGCCTGACAAGGGGCCACGATCAGCAGGGACAGCACCATGAGACAAACCTGAGGTCATGGATGGATCCTGGACCCCAGCAGGAGAGACACAGGTCAGTGTCTTTGTGAATGAGGCAAACCCCATCAAATGACCACAAAGATCGAAGACAACTATGCCAATCCCTCACCTTAATGTCAGCACATGCATACCAACCCATCCAAAAACAATTAGATGCCACTCGGAGCTAACAAAGGGGGCGAGGAAAAACACCGATGGACTGGGTTTCCATGTAAACCCACCGTCGGTGACTACAGTTCCTGCTATCAGGCAGAATGGGGCTCAAGAGAGTGGTATTTTCCCGGAAAAATGGAGAGCTCACCATTTTACAGACCAGTATTACTACGAGTGAAATCTGTAAACAATGCACATGCAAAAGGTGATGGGCTCAGAAGTGTGCAGGCTACTGTGGGCCACGGAGCCAGCAAGGGAACACCAGATCCATTTCAGAAGCTGGGTCTGTCTTCAAAGGGTTTGACTCGCCGACCTCTGGCTGGCCTGCACCCTCCTCTCAGACACACCAGACAGACGAGTAAACACAGATCACAAGTGGACCACATGTTCCTAGTCTTCTTCCAAGTGCTCTGTGGCTGGGGGCCTCCCCCACTCCAGACTGTTCATCTAGGTCCTCCTGACTGATGCTCAGCCCCCATGGAAGCTTCCTTCCCTCTTCCCTCCCCCCTCAGCCAAGGAATGGCTTAGAAACTATGATCTGAGTTATGGGAGATTCTCACTATTGGTGAATATCTTCACCAGAAGCTTCTTTCAGAGTCAGGGTCTACAGTGCCTGTGAAACCCCACTCATATCTTTGAACAAAACATTTCCCTTGCTGGTCTCCTTTTTGAAGTGCGGATGGTCCTGGGTAAGGGCTTGGAAAGTTCCTAACACACTAAGAAGAAACGATTTCATTCTTTCCCTCTATGACCTGGGTGACCTTGAGAAGCAGAAAAACAGTGAAGTAAGAAAGAAGGTGCAGACCTTAACAAGGAGAAGGAAGGTCCAGAATGGAGGGAGAGTTTGAAGGAGTTAGAGAGAACTTTGCCCAACATATTTCTTGAGAGTAGACCTGAGGGAGCAGTGGACTACTTTGTATGCTGCTGAAATAAATGGCTAGCCATGTCAAAGACAGGGATACCTGACAGAGGAGGGGAATGTTGACACACATGCTTTCTGATACATTTCCATTCCATGGTTCCATGTCAGCCAAGATCTTCATCCATTGTTTTGGAATGACAGTCCAGAAATCTCCATTTTACCATTGATTTTCTTAGCATTCAACTCGTTAGCTGAAGTTTAAAGTCTTCTACAAATAAAAAAACAAGTACTCCCTATTCCCATATAGCACAGAAGCTACCGAAGAACTTTCATAGCTGTCTTATCTGCTCTTTTCTGCATCAGAAACCAATAAAGGAGACAAGGTGTCCCAGTTTGAGCCTCCAGAAATTTACTTTTGATTTTTACTAAGAGAGTTCGGGAAGAGTGAAGGGGATCCCTGAAAACTCCCTAGAAGCAACTTCAGATAGAATGGTGGGAACGGACGGCCATTCACATGAGGGGCTGGGAGTAGCTGGTGGAGAAAGCGTAGCCTGCTGTATGAGAGCACCCTTGGAGACCAGTTCTGTTCTCCTCTCACACCTGGCATGTATTTATATGGGACCAGAGAAGGGACTTTTATTTCTAAATTATGCATGTGGATTTGCACCTTTATTCTATCAGAATCAAGCTAAATGTTATTCTACAACACTCCATAAAGTTAATGATACAACGTGACCAGGGCTCTTTCCTGAAATATGACATTCTTCAGGGACCTGAAAGCATTAAAGGGACTGGATGCCAGGACCAAATCATGCCCCTGGAGTCACATAGAAGCTCCACAAGTACTTATATACCAGTGACATATATATTCCTTGCTTTCTGTGAATTCAATCAGAAGGTTTATATGCAAAGTCCCTGAAAAACCAGGGGTACTATGGCACAGGATTGCCCAGAGCAGTCTAGAGCCATGCGGGATAACAAGAAAGTGATGGCCTGTTCAAAGGAGGGAGCAGAATTAAAGATTTACGATTACAAAGGATTCCAAACTGTGATTCTAAAGTGTGGCAACATTTATGAAATCAGAAAATCTATTTTGTGTTGAGCTCAGTGACTATGTTTAAATCACTGTTCATCAATAACTATATATAAAAATGAATTGCATTTTCTTGACCAGCTTAATGGATTTGGAAAAGTAACTTAACTGAAAATGGAAAATTTTTTCTTTTGACTTACAAGATTTAATTTACTTTTGGTCTGATCACAATACAATTTTTTCATCTGAGGAATAATATTCCACAAAGAAAGTAAATATGTATATATTTCCATGTATGTGTGCCTGGTTAGTTCTACCACTATGGCATGCTAGGTACCACTGGTAGTCTGTGTGGCCTTTGATCAATTCTCTAGCCTCTCTGGGCCTTAGTTTATTCATTTATGAAATGGGCATAATCTGCTCTCTCAGCATTATTGAGTAGTAAATGAGGCAACATATATGAGAGCCAGCTTATCCATCAACACTAATTTATTTTATATATTAGTAACAGAGTGTATCAGAGCTGGGATGGATTATATGTGATTAAGCCACTCAAACATTTTTGGGGTTCCTGTGGAAAATCAGGATCTACACCCAGCAGAAGTCCCCTGCTCTCAACCCTTAGCTAACGAATGTTTAGAACGGCCTACCAGCGCCCTTCCCCATTGTGTGGTGATGATGGAAATGCTCCACGTTTTCACTGACCATAAAGGGAGCCACTAGACGCAACTGCCTGTTGAGCTTTTGAAATGAGGTTGGTGCAACTGACAAAATGAGAGCTTAGTTTTACTTAATTTTAATTAATTAAATACAAATAGCCATGCATGGCTAGTGGCTACCACAGCAGACAGAAGAGTAGGCAGTAGTTTGAAGCAGTACTGTTCCCGAGTTTATCTTTCCCTCGTACCTTACATCACCTAGAACACGCAGTGTCTGTCTCCACAGTCACTCCCAACCCGAAAAAGGAGGAAAGGCTGTCACGAACTGAAGTGTACGAAGACACAATAAACACAACGTGCATGGCGGACTCAATCCCAAAGAGGAGCCTTGAGAAGACAACACTTGATCAAAAAGAATGCAAGGCCGGTGGTGGGATTTCTGGAGCTGAGGCAGGAACACAGTATTAGGAAGAAGATCCTACTCAAAGGATTCCCTATAAACCATTGACACCTGCATATATGGTTCTGTCACCTCTCCCGCCTTCCATCCCTCCCACCCACCACATACTCAGTGTCCTGTTTATGGAGGCCTGGTGAGGCACAGCCGTGGCAAAGATGTGGGCCACTTTCAAGATGTGAATTTTTTCAAGGAGGAGATTGCAGTAGCCATACAATATTCTGGTGTGTGTGTATGTGTGTGTGTGTGTGTGTGTGTGTGTGTGTTTCTCCTCCCCTTTTTTTAACAGCTCTAATTTCAGCATTGAACTTGAGACTGATCATTATTTCCTCCTCTCATCATCTCACAATATGCCATACCAGCACAGACAAGACTCCCAATGTCAACATTGTTTGCTTTCCTTTCAGAGCAAGACACGTTCAGTCCTACCCTATCACACATTTACAGCAGATGTTCCTAAAAAGGATAAACCAGGTGCTTAACATATTTTATTCCAAGGGGTAATTTTAGAAATTATTGCAATCAATGAGCTAATAATAATGGTGGTAATGATGAGGCCAAGTTATTATTACCTATTACCTTTAATCATCGACAGCAACTCAATTGGGCATAATTAGAGGCATCATCATAAATAACGTGGAGCAGATGGAAGATGCTGGGCTTTGCATTTCCAGGACTGAGTGGGAAGGTTAATGGTGAAGCAACGGGCATAAAAAAATGGGCCACTTATGTCCAAAATTCACCCTGCACTTGAATCTTCTCTGATACCCATAAAAACAGCTGAAATTGACAAGACATATAAACAGCCAAAGCCCAGTTACTAATCCTGCAACAGCCTTCTCCCCATCACTCATTGTGAGACCCCAGTTGTACCCCATTACCATCCGTGTGGGTCAAACAGTGGCCTTGTTTGTTTCTTTCTTTCAGTTTCACCAGCACAAGAAATATAGAGCAATAATCTTTCCTGACCTTCCCCTAACCTCCCTCATTCCAGAAAAGCATGCCCCCAGGGTTATTTTCACCTTTTGAAACATGCAAATGCTTTAGTGAGTCACTTAGTGTTAATTTAATATTTGGCATAAAATACAGTAAGAAGCAACATCACCTCCTGTTCAATAACTCAGCAAAACAGCCATTTCCTATGTGCTGGCAATGGTTTTGTAGGTGCAGAGGGCATGACCACGTCAGACACAGTTAGGTGTTCAAGGGGGGTAACTTGATCTTAAAAAATCTCAAATGCCTGAAATCCAGGGTTTACAACGAGGCTGAATTCCTGCAACGGCCACTTACGGGGTCATTACGTGGGGCAAATCACTTGCCCTCCGTGAGCCTCTGTTTTATCAACTTAGGTTGTATTAGCTGCTCCTTCTCTGTGACCCGTCGATACCCCATTTGCTGTCCTCCACGGAGCACTCTTCCTACCAGGCTGCAGTCGTGGGTTTACTCTCCTGCTTTGCCCACATTCTTTGAGAAGGTACTACTGTACTGGGTTGTTCCTACCCGTATCCCTAGTCCCTGGCAATACTAAGCATCCAATAAGTGTGATTTTTCATTTCTCTAAAGGAACTTGCAGTCTAGATGGGAAGACAAGGCCAACACCCACAGAACAGGTGCAATATAGTCAGGAGGCCCAGTGTGGCTCAGAATGGCCAGGCAAACCTATCAGGAGGCGTGGGATTGAACTGGGTTTTGAAGGCTGTGCTAGAATCTTCACTGACAAAGGCAGCCAGGCTACCTCACGTGCTCTCAAACAATTAGCTTTCCCTCTTGAGCTTTGGTTCCACATCAGCTAAATGGCACTGACATGGATCCTTAAGAACCATGTAGAAATGGAACAACTGTTTTTTAAAAATCTTTTAACAAATGTACTCATTGCCACTCAAAGACGAACACCATGGAAACATCATGATGATGATCATATTAAGGAATAAAATAGTAACGAGGCAGCAATTGATGTGATATTTTATGTTTATGGTCTTGGAGGGGAGTTTTTACTCAAATATCTCTAAGTGAATAAATACATATGGTCCATAAATGTGTCCAAAAGCACTTTTCTCTACTGGTACCCACACATACCTCATTATAGAACTAAAAACAAATTCACTGAAAGTTTTTATGGAGTCATAGTCTTAAAAAAATGTCAGAATTCTCATTAAAGCCAATAGGAATTTGGTATAAAAATTAATAGCAGGATATAAGCTTATAGAATCTTATCAATAATATCTTTACAATCTGTTGGTCTCTTTGAGATGTGCCAAACATAACCAAGATTTATTGATGGATATGATATTTTGGGACATAAAACTTAATATGTGTTTTTCTTTGCTCAATTAGTAAATCTCGACTCAGTTAATATTGTCATGAGATTTCACATAGCAATGGCCAGATATTGTGGCCAAAGTAGATACTTTCATCTGGATTATCTGCCTCAGTGTTCTAACTCTCCACTTTACTTCATGCAATTAGGGAAACTCAGCTGAAGTAAGTCTTTCACTTGAAGAAAAATTACAATGTTTTATATGTACAATGTTCTATATGAGGTATGAAGGGGATAAGAACATGAATAAGACAATCTCCTAGGCTTCAAAAATATTCCACATTCCATTCCAAAACATCATAATAAAGAACGCAGCACAAAAAAGTGAGTCATAATTTTTTTTGCTGATAGAGGGTCTTACCTTCAATTTGTAAAAAGTGTGATACCTGCGAAGCATAATAAAGAAAAAGCACCAAAGATAAGGTGTGCCTGTGTAACTGAGTTGATAAAGGGAGTGAGCAAGAGAGGAGACTAGTAAACAAATCCAAAGGACCATAGAAATAAGTAAAGTGAGGGAAACAAACCTAGGGCCCTAGGAAATCTCCAAGAGGGGAGAGGTTCTATTCAAATTGGGGAGATGACAAGGGAGCTGGTGGCCTGGGGTTGGCTCTTGACTAGAAGAGTTCAAAGAGTTGTCGAGGCAGGGCAGAAAGCTTGCCCAGTGACAGGGAATCAGGAAAACAAGGACAAGCAGTGAGCATTCCTTTATGTCTCCTCCCAGCTGAGAAATATTGGGAAATAAAGGTGGAAAGATAGATTGGACCCCAATGGTTGAAGATCAGGCTAAATATATTCAACTTAATTTAGTAAGTCATGAGAGACCACTGTAGACTTTTTTAAAAAACAGATTAGTGGCCTACATTACTTTATTATTTATCATTATTTACCCTCTCACATCTTTCTTTGTTGTTGTTGTTAATCCTCATCCAAGGATTTTTTTGCCATTGATTTTTAGAGTGCAGGGAAGGTGGGAGAAGGAGAGAGAGAAACATCGATGTGAGAGAGACCTTGGTTGCCTCCTGCATACAACCAGACCCAGGAGGCCAGGTATGGAGCCTGCAACTAAGGTACATGCCCTTGACCTAGCATTGAACCCTAGACCCTCAGTTCATGGGCTGACACTCTAACCAACCACTGAGAAAATCAGCCAGGCTATCCTCTCACATCTAATTGCTCGGCAACCGCTATCAATTTTACTTTGTACTCTTACCGAACACTTTCTTCCTAGTGCCTCTTCATTCCAGGACACCCTGGATCAGTCTTAAGTAGAAATATGATCACATCACCCCCAGCTTAAAATCCCATCAGTGGGCTCCTCTCTCCTATAGGAGAATTTCCAGATCCTTGGTACTATATTACAAGTTCTGTCGTGTTCTAAATTTTACCTACCTGTCTACTTAGTACCCCGCTCAAACGTACATCCCCTGTGCCCTTGTTTTGTTTTGTTTCAGCACAGCAGTAATATTTTTATTAAAATATGAGGTACTCAAATATTTAAAAATTACAAAACGATTTCTATTTTTTAATTCTTTATTGTTTAAAGCATTACATATGTCTCCTTTTCCCCCCTGTGCCCCTGTTTTTGGATCTGGAATTCATCTCTGTTCCATTAAACACCATGATTTCTCATACTTCTATGCCTCTGCATAAGTAGCCTCCTTATCTGCCTGGGAAACACTACCTGTCCTTGTAGAAATTCAGCTCAAATGTCACCTTCTCCATGAAGCCTCCCCTGATAACCTCCAGCCTTGCTGAACTATTAAGTTAAAACCTTGTCTTTTTCTCCTTTGTAGCATCACCTAAGAGCTCTGTGACTCCACTTCTCATATTTCTTTGTATTCATTTATATGACTCTCTTCCCGCGACACTAGGCACCATTTCTTTTTGCTCTCCATAGTCCTAAGGTGGGCGTTCAGTACGTCATGGCTGAATAAGCTAAGTCATGTGTTTTTATCACACCAACTTCCTGAAAACATCCCAGGCAGTGGAGAGTCGAGAGCTTTAGAAAAGTGAATACGACAGAGACGCATTAGGTAAATTGGATGCGAGACTGCAGGTTTGGAGGGAGGGGGAGAAGATGATGGATTCCGCTTTGAACATGGAAAATATGCCTTTGGCGTCCGCTGCAATCAGGATCTGCTTTTGAGGCTGCAAGTGCTTCTGATTAGACAGGAACACAGAATTAAGTCGTCCTTTTCACTTCCCAGGCCCAGCACTCCCATCTCCTTTGATAACTTCCTCCGAGGTGACTGAATTTCTTCAGTCCCGTGTCTCTTATCTAAATATTTCCTCGAACAAGAACTCAAATGGGCATGTTTTCAGAGCCCATGTCTCTGAATGTGTGTGAGCTCAGGGAGAAGGAAACGCAAAGTGATTTGCAACCTGGCGCTGGAAGGAGAGCAACCGTCAAGGGGCTGGGGTTGTTTTCGTTACTGCTGCCTTGCTTGTAACTCCATGTCTGTTTATTGTTATTGTCTCGTCCCCTTGCTGATGCTCAATTCATTTCCTCATCACAAGTGTGAAAGAAAACCTGGCAAATGTTACCATAGCACGGGTTCCGAATTGATAATGGACTCATCCTGAGATGCAGCGTGACATCTGTTAGAGATTTGGAGACGCTGTCCATCCTGCCTCCAGGGGTACTTAAGCAGCCAGGCCCCTTCCCCCTGGAAGCTATAAAACACGGAGAGTTAAGAAGCAGAGGAAAGTGCTGGTGATCGCTGCGTAAAAGAGCAAGTGCTGGGATGTGTGGGGTGCATGATTTAAAACAAATTTTTTAAATATATTGATTTTAGAAAGAAAGGAAGGGAGAAAGAGAGAAACATCGATTTCTTGTTTCACTTTTACATGCATTATTAATTGGTTGATTCTTGTATGTGCCCAGACTGGGGATCAAACCTACAACCTTGGTGTATCAGGACAATGCTCCAACCAACTGAGCTACCTGGCCAGGGCCAGGATGCATATGGGCCGGGGGAAGATGGGCATTTAAATTTAGCACGTGTTCTTGAACTCATATTTACTCAGGGCTTGAACCAAGACAACAGAGAGAAGAGGGAACGTGTATTAAAATGAAACTAGCCTGGCTCATGTGGCTTAGTGGTTGAGCATCAACCTATGAATGAGGAGTCATGGTTCAATTCCTGGTCAGGGCACATGCTTGGGTTGTGGGCTGAATCCCCAGTAGAGGGCATGCAGGAGGCAGTCGCTCAATGATTCTCTCTCATCATTGATGTTTCTTTTTCATAATAATAATTGTTATTTTTAATCCTCACCCAAGGATATTTTTCCATTGATTTTTTTTTTTTTTAGAGAGAGTGGAAGAGAGAAGGAAAAGACAGAAGAAATACCGATGTGAGAGAAACACATCAATTGGTTGCCTCCTGTTCGAGCACCAGTCAGGAACCCGGCTGGGGAGGAGGGATCAACAGAGGTACATGCCCTTGACCGGAATCGAACCTGGGACCGACCTCTCAGTCCACAGGCCGATGCTCTATCCACTGAGCCAAACTGGCTAGGGCTCATCATTGATGTTTCTATCCCCCACTCTCTCCCCGCCTCTCTCTGAAATCAACAAAAACATATTTAAAATAATGAAACTAGTTGTATAATGAAACTGTTCCTTTGCTAAGCCATTTTTATATGTTTCTGTTAAGAATGTCATATTATTCTCTTTTGTTGTTGTGATTTTTAGAGAGAGTGGTAGGGAGGGGGAGAGACACAGAGAGAGAAACATCTATGGAGACACTAATTGATGTCCTCCCGCAAACACCTTGATTGGCCTGGGGTTGAGCTGAGGTATGTGCCCTTGACCAGAATGGAACCTGGAACCCTTCAGTCCTGGGGTCCACATTCTATCCACTGAGCCAAACCACCTAGGGCTCATATTACATGAGAACATTCATGGAGAGACTTCCAGATGGCAGAGTAGGTAAACCTGTGCTCTCCTCCTCCCACAACCATATCAACATGACAAATTTCAGAGCAACCCTCAGTGAGAGCCACCTGAAGGCTGGCTGAACAGAAGTCTTATAACCAAGAAAATAAAGAAGCAGCCCTGTCGAGGCTGACACTGGCATGACAAACTGAATCAGGTTGATTTTCTAGAGAAATCAGAACATCTACTTATCTAACACCTCTACCATATGCTGGAATCTGGACAGGGGACAAAACCCCATGAGAGACCCTTGACCTAGGGAAGTAAACGGACTGAAATTGATCACAAGGTATCTCCACCAAGAAGCTGAAAGCTTATTACAACTGTTCATTAAAAAAAGAGTCCCTCCAGTGGTCCCGGGAGGAGTATGTTGACCTGGCCAGCATCTCCCCTCCCCCCGTGGTTAGTCGGGCTTGTGTTCTGTGTCGTCTGAGCCCCTCCCGGGCTACTATTGGCTGGCGGAGGCCCTCGCTGAGCAAACAAAGCAGAGGGTGTGGCCTCTCATTGGGGGGGGGGGGGGAGTATAAATACCGAGCTTAGGCAGCCGCAGTCAGACCACTAGAAGACACTGACATGGCAAAGGTGACCAAGAAACTCACAAGCGCTTAGGACTTAGGGAAAATCCAGCCCTAAGCAGCAAAGGGAGGAATAAGAGGAAGGCCGCCAGTCCACTGAGGTCCAGAGGCGGAGGCAAGATGTCCAAGGCAACCACGAGGGTCAAAGGAGCCCATCAAGGGAGTTCAAGGAAAAAAGCCTCTCCCAAAACTCCCCATTCGTCGGTCAAGTCTAAGAAGTCAAGACGTGCCCACGCCCGACACGGCCATCATCCCAAGGTGAATGAGGCGCCGCACCGGAACGAAAAGGAGCCCAAGACAACCGCGAAGGTTAAGAGACCCCTTCCAGGCAGTTCAAGAAAGAAAGCTTCTCCCAGATCTCCCCGCCCTTCCACCAAGTCTAAGCGATCAAGAGGCCCCATACTCTATGGCCATTACCACAGGCTGCACGAGACACTGAAGCGGTATGAAAACGAGCCCGAGGAATATCAGGAAAGCATGCAGAAGCCCTCCACTTCCAACAGCTACCGGGGCAGCTGGAACTTCTGAGGGAGCCCAGGAACCTCACGACTCCCTGCGAAAGCTCTCAGGCCACTGAGAAATGGCCAGGCACCCAGCGGCACACCCAGGGGGATGGGTACAATGAAGCACCCTGTTGTGAAAAATAAAAGAATGAAAGAATCTCCCTGGAAGCAAGCCCTTATTTCTTCTAGCCACCTCGGGTCTCAAGTGAGGGTTCTAGTACCATTTTCTCCTCCCGTAATATTCAAGCTTACCTGTGAGAAAAGAGGCACCAGAGAGGGAGGAAGGGATGTTGGAGAGAAAAAGAAGAGAAAGGAGAAAGGGAGGGAGGGTTGTGAGATAAATGAGATATAATAAGGGGGGGGGAGGGGAGAATATGAGAGACTTAGAAAGAAAGCTTAGGAGAGATATGAGGGATAAAAAAGAAGGAACAAGTAAATTATAACATAGCCTTGGTTAAAGAAAAAATTACAAATTATAAAATGCCCTTTGACTCGGTTATAAAAATAAAATCCCTAAGAAAAAAAAACAAAATAGAAACAGACTCATAGATAAAGAGAACAGACTGAGGGTTGCCAGAGGGGAGGAAGATTGGGAGTTTGGGTGAAAAAAGTGAAGAGGTTAAGAAGTACAAAACAGTCATGGGGATGTAAAGGAATAGAGTCAATAATATTGTAATAACTATGCATGGGGCCCGGTGGGTACTAGAATGATCAGGGGGCTCACTTAATAAACTATATAATTGTCTGACCACTATGCTTGTATACCTGAAACTAACATAAAATAATATTGAATGCCAACTGTAATTGAAAAACTTAAAAGAATGCATTATCACATCAATAGCTGTCAAGACATGTCTTTGTTTTTAACCATACATTTTATTTATGCATATTTAACCCCAAGTTTATTGGTGGGTGTTTAGGGAGTTTGCCTTTTTTAATATTATGAGAAATGTTATGATAAATAAATAAAAAAGCCGGAGGCAAAGCCACAACCATTGCAACAAAGACAAGTAATTTTTTGAAATCCCATTTGAAAATTCCAAGAGGTTATCGAAGTCTCACTTAGCCAGCTGGAGACTTGGAACAGCATTTCAGCAATCAAAACCAAACTTAGAACTATAGAGGGAGTGTGAGAAAAGACAGATATGCAAAGAGGAGAAAAGAAAAATGAGGAGAAAGAACAATAGAAGGGAAGAGGGCGAGAGAAAGCCAGGAACCAAACAAAAGCTGGAATATTTGTTTTATGAAGTATTAACTTGCAAGGGGTTATTTGTCACTGCTGAGCTTAGAAATGTATTCTCCGATATTAACAGGAGACCAAAACATCTAGAGTCATTGGCTCACAGTGTCTGTAAAATGCGCCTTCACCCAGAGGACAGGGACCCAAGTTGACAGGCGGTCGCACTCTGCCAGGGGAGAGGACGGGGCCCTGAGTCTGCGGGTTCCCATGCTCGCTGCCCTGCTCCTGGCCAGAGAGCTCCTCTGGGGACCGGGAGCCTTTGAAGTGCAGAACAGTTTGGGATGGAGAAGGAGGACTGGCTGAGGAAAAGAGAACGAGAATTTATTATCAGGACCTTTGGGGGGTTTCATATAAAAGCCCTAAATTAATTTTTAATACTTACGAAATTCTGTGCTGTCACCCACTTTCTTTATTGCTTTTGTGATTGCTGAGCCCTTTACATATCACGTGAGGCCAATCTCTGATCTTTGCAATTTCATTAAAATAACGGGGAGGCGCGGGGGCGGGGGGAGGGCGGCTGTGCTTCAAACTTCAGGATGAGTCCAAAGGAAGCAGGAAAACAGGGCACCATCACCCACTCTCCATATATGGAAACCTGGATATGTTTTGGCATTTTGTGAACCATCTAGAATGGCCCCCATTAAGGAGTTACACTGCCCTCTTCCAATCTGCCCTCTTCCTTGTCTTGTAGCCACAGCGAGGTCCCCTGCCTGCCCATTCTATCCCCCAGCTACACCATCAGCCATGCCTCCCGACATGCCCCCGTCTCACTAATCTGCTCTCCAGGTAGCCTCCTCCACCAGGTCGCAGTGTAGCCCTCACTTCCAGACCAGCCACGTGACGGTATATCTCATCTCATGCTCGGGTCCCCAGAGCCCCCTTTGCTTACATGTCCAGTGTATCGCAATGGTTGTCCACTTCCCCCTCCCACCAGAATATAAGGTTCTCGAAGCCAGGCAGGCACTGTTTGCTGTGGTCTCTTCAGCATCCAGCCTGGTATCTGGGACTCTAAATACTCTTTGAGTTAATAAACGAATGGGATTTCAAATCAGTCTTGACTCTAAAACACACGTTCTCTCTGCTTTATCATGGTGCTCCAGGTCCTGTCTGCTAGAATGGTGCAAATGGGATTAGTGTTAAAAAAGCAGATTCCTGAATTCCAAACTCAGTCCCCGGCATCTCTTCAAGCGCTAATGATTGTGTCGCACCATGTTCCCGGAGTAAAATATAATAATTACCTTTAAGGACCTATGAGCTTTTCACTCATGATTGAGCAGACAAAGTACTGTGCTTGCCCCTGGGGATGCAATGGTAAAAATGGCAGAAAAGAAGGCCCAGCCTTTAAGGAGAGCTCCTTGCAGCAGATGGGCAGACCTTAAACCATTCGCTGCTCAGATGCTGCGAAAGTATACAGCGGGGGCACTCTGTCCAGCCTTCTGAAATCAGGACAGCTTGAGTGGACTTTGGAATATTTATAGAAATTAGCGAGGCAAAGAGCAAGATTGAGAGGAAATTTGGGAAGAGAGGAGGGGAGGCGCATGTACAAAGGCCCTGAGGCAGGAAGGGGTGTGGGCATGTTCCATGAACAGAAAGATGGTCAGTTCAACTGAGGCCCAAAGAGAGGGGAAAAGAATGGCATGAGATGAGGCCTTCTACCCACAGAACGGTGTTTTTATATGTACATTTCAGAGATGTATCGTATATAATAAAACCCTAATATGCAAGTCTACCAAACAGCAGTATGACCGGTCACTATGACATGCACTGACCACCAGGGGGCAGATGCTCAGTGGAGGAGCTGCCCCCTGGTGGTCACTGCATTGCCACAGGGGGAGCAACACTCAGCCAGAAGCTGGGCTCAAGGCTGGTGAGTACAGCGGCAGTGGCAGGAGCCTCTCCTGCCTCTGCAGCAGCACTAAGGACCCCTTGGGGGTCCCGGACTGTAAGAGGGCACAGGCCAGACTGAGGGAACCCCCCCATGCAGTGCATGAAGGACATGCACTGGGCCTCTAGTAGATACATAAAGCTGCCTCTTTGTTTTCAATAGGAGCAGAGTAGACACACTGTGGATACACCCTTCATTATTTAAGGCTGTGTGCTGCGTTTGTTGGCTTGGTTTGCGTTTTGCTATTATTAAAAAGGATTCTAGCCCTGGCCAGGTGACTCACTTAGTTGGAGCATCATCCTGTACACCAAAGGTTGAGGGTTAAGTTTCCAATCAGAACACATACCTAGGTTGCAGGTTCTATCCCTGGTTGGGGTGCATATGGGAGTCAACAATTGATGTTTTCCTCTCTCTCTCTCTCTCTCTCTCTGTAAAATCAATAAAAACATATCTTCGTGTGAGGATTTAAAAAATAAATAAAATGAAATTAAAATTAAAAAGGGCTGCAGTGCTCTTTCTTATCTACACTGGTAGATCCTTGAGTAGTTGGCTGATTTTAACTGGATGATCACAAGTTGCGTGGGGGTGGGAGGAATCATCAGAAACACAGAAATAATAAGTTGATGTTAAAGGGGAAAAGTGACTTTTATAAGAGAAATAAATTAGAAGTATTGAGGATTTATGACTAATGTGAGTCTGTAGTACAGATTGGTGTTTATTTGTTACTTTCTAAATCATATTTTCATCCCTAACTCAGAGGGGTTTTCAAATTATAGGTCTCCGTCTCTGGTGCTGGAGATAGCCCAGGGCTGTATGTAGATATGGCGGTATGGAATGGTGGTTCAAACTCCTACTTTAACTCCACAGAGTTGCTGTCATTCCAGGCTCTGCCACTTACTAGAGGTATGACTTGGAGCAAGCTTCTTACCCTCCTCTCATCACAAAAGAGGAGACAACAATATTACCACCACACAGGGTCATTGCGAGGGCTGAAGGAGACAATCCATGCAAAGTGTGTAGCACCTGCCTAGGTGGGAAGCACTCAGTCAATGGTAGCTGTTGTCATTATGTTGCTATTTTGGGCCAGTGGGCAAAAGAGCATCCATTTATATAATGCTTCCTATATCCCAGACTTGGATCTCAGCATTTGCCTGTGTTAACTCATTTAACCTCACAACTCTATGAGGTAAGTACTACTATTGCATTTTTATAAATAAAGAAATTGAGGCCAACAGGACTAAATCACGTAGAATTCATATGTGGCAGAGCCAGAACACGAACAGTTCTCATGCTTGTGAGCGAGTAATGTCCACAAGCCAGAACCTCATAAAGTTACAGCCAAGAAGAAACAGAGGGATGAGCCAATAAACCCCAACTTACAGATGAGAACATGGAGGCCCAGAGGATTAAAACAACTTGCTTCCAGGTCACACACTGAAGCTGAGAAAGCCCATGATCATGAAGAGTATACGTGGTGGTTGACTATTTTGTAGTTGTCGCTTACGAATAAACTTTCATTTAGAAGACCAAAGGCATGCTGACTCTTGGACAACAAGTAGCTCTTATGCAATGCTGTTTTATGATTTAAATGTTGTTAATCCCAAAGCATATGGATTTGATTTTTTAAAATGTTCATAAGTCTAGAAATGAAGGAAATAAATGAATCCTACAGATTCAAACCCCCACCCCCAATTTTTTTCTTTTATGTTTCAAATATTCAGGTAGGTTCAGCTCTGCTCTCCATACCCAGTCAGCTTGTTAATGTCACTATGAATTGGACTTCTTGTCCTTACTCCCTTGCGATGTACACTGTAAGCAGTGAATTCCTTTTGTTTGTAAAGAAAGCACTGGCTACAGATAAATCTCTCCATTCCCAGCTCTGATAAGAGTTCATTTTTCCTGCCCAGTTTATGATTACTTCTGGAAACTCTGTCAAGCACATTATTAGGTACACTGAAAAGGACCGTATGGGATGCACCAGCACACAAAGCAGCGTGCTCCAGGGGAAGGGCAAAGACATAAACTGAAGAGAGTTCTCATTCTGGCTTTCCCTCCAACGTGCGATGTGACTTTAGCAAGTTCTGGAAACCACCTGGAGTTTGGTTTCCTGACCTATGAATGTGCACTAAGGTTTGCCCTCTTTGCATCTGAATCTCTGTGAGGACTCAGCTCAGGGGTGTAAAAGCACCTTGGAATTTTTAAGCATCTTAAGAGTGTAACGTTACTGACCATCATTTCCTTCCAAACCATCATTTCCTCTGCTCTTCCCCGGGCTTCCGCCTTCTCCTCTAGAAATGCAGTTTAGGTGTGACCCTCCCGAAGGAGCGTCCTCCGAGCCTCTATCCTCACACATAGCACATCACTTAGTAACTCTCTGGCCACGAGTCTCCCCCTCGGCCAGACCACAGCCCTAGTCCTCACCATCATTTTCTTTCTTTTAAGTCTTCCAAGTAGTCACTGGAGGTTTTCTGAGCGCGTACTCTGCATTAGGAAGTCTCAAGGACTGGAAATTGAAAAATGACTAAGCTGGTCCCTGCCCTCAAGGAATTCTCAGCCAGTCGGGAGGAGCAGAAGCAGAAGCCAACCATCACCATAAAGTGTGGCCAAGTCAGACCCGCATGGTGCTTTGAGAGTGGAGTGGACCCTTTGCTGCCAGCTATAACTCATTCTTCTCCCATGCCTGCTGCAGGCATGCTGTAACCTTCCCTCATTCACTGTCAATTGGGTCTCTAACAGATACCAGCATCAAATCTCATCGCCCAGTTCTTCGGAAGGAAGTTTACTATTGCCACCCACCAAGCACCAGTGATGTGCTCCAGGCACTTCTCTCACATTCCGGTGACCAAATAACTTTGGCACCATTGACCGCACACCCAGGTGGTGCTGCGTATATAGGCCTCATAACAGCATCTAATGAATCACTCCCTTTGGCTACGTAAAGCGCAAAGCCTACGTCGCCTCAGGCACCCACTGGGAGTTCCAGGCCTAGCTCAGAGGAGCCACAAGTGAAAGCCACAGCTACTTCAGCCTGTGTTTCTTTGCATATTCACAGAGATAATAATAATTGCTTATATCTGTAGACTGCTTTACATTTTACAAAATACCCCCATGTCCATCATCCTATTTGATCTTAACAACTACTCATTGCAGGGGATAGATGAGAAATCTGAGACTAGGTGACTCAGACCAAAACCCAAGTTTGCTGACTCATAATCCAGTGCTCTGGCAACTGGACAAGTGTCCAACTCAAGTGTCCAAACTAAGAGAAGAGGAAAACTCCAGCACTTATATTGCTGCTACTTTTCATGAGTCAGCGGACGTCATCAAACATGACCCTGAAGGCGGATACCATCAAGGCACTGTGCTGGGGGCTGGAAGAGGGGAAAAGAGTTAGACCACCCAATTTCTCTGAAGACATATAAGACAGACACAGAAGGGCAAAATGAAGCAAGTGCCATAGAAGCACCTGAATGTTTGTGTCTATTTGTTGGCTTAAATGAAGCTGAGTGCAAATAAGTGGATTTGGCCAAAGAGGCAGAAGCCAGGGGCGTGTGAAGGACAGAGCAATGGAAGAGTCTGTCTGTCCAGCAGAGTCTGAGAGGTTTTGGGGGAACAAAGGACCTAAAGCTGGCCATTCCTTGCTGCCACTTGGCTTGCCACCATGGTGCTCGTCAGCCTAAGACACATTTCATGCACTCATGGTCTTTGCAATAAGCTGGGGCAGTGATTACCAAGGCCAAACACAAAGGGCTGAGCAGACGATGGAGACCCTAGGAGTGTAGAACAGAGCAAGAGCCTTATACTCTGGTTATTAACAGAGAAGTCTTCAGCAAGAAGGAGGACTACACTGGGCCTTTATTAATGTGACTGACGTCATTAGCTAGGAAGGTTCAAGGTCAGATTCAACTGCAGCTAGATAAGAATATCTTAGTATCCCTGAATTCCCTCTTCTGTATACTTCATAGCCACTCACTCATTCATTCATTTCACAAATATTTATTGATATGTGTCACTCATGAGGTTAAGTGCTGGGGATATTGTGATGAACAGAAAAACACAAAGTCAGGTGCCTTCAAGAAGCTTATAGTCTTGAAGGTGAAAGAGATAGAGGTAGCCTAACTGACTTCTTCCTAATAAACACCCAAATCTCAATTATGATGAAATCTGTAAGGGAGGGGTGCATGGTGTGTGAAAGAGTAAAACAGGGATATTTGAACTAGTCGTGGAGTCAGGACGACATGGAGTTGTGACCTGCATGTTGAGTTGGATTAAATTAAATGAGAGAAGGGAGAGGGATATAGGAAGACATTAGAGGCATGGAAAACAGCAGGCCCTTAAGACCTTGGTGAACGAGAGCCAGGGCATTAAAGGACTTGAAAGAAGACATTTGAAGGAGTTTAAGGCAAAACGAGAGAAGAGGCTGCTAAACTTGTGGAGGTCAGTGTGAAGGGTTTTAACAGGGTGAGCAGAGCGGCAACATTAGACCTAGTCTTGCCCCAAGATTGGATTCCACAATGGCTAAAATAGGGAGAACAGACTGGAAAGAGGCAAGAATGGATGTGGGGAGTCCCGTATGGAGTTTATTGTATAATCTAGTCAAGAGTTAACAGGAAATTAGACTAGAGTGGTGGAGGGAGAGAAGAAACAGGTGAATTGAAGAGATCGTTAGGATATATATACGTAACAGAGCTTTATAATTTATTGTACTGGGGGGGTGAGGTTAAGGAGGTATCAAGGATATTTTTTATTATATTTGCTCACTCACTATATATATAACTATTGAGTTATATATATAACTCACTATATATATAACTTTTGAGTTCCTATCAAAAGATCACTATATATGGATGACTATATACAGATCAGTAGTTATGACTCATAGTATATTAACTCAGTAAACTGAATGTAACTAGGTAGACAGCGAAGACAATCCAAGGAAAGAAAACACTGAGGGAAGATGAGGTCAGTCTGGAGTGTGTTGAATTTGAGAAGCATTTGAGATCTCCACGTGGAGACATAAAGTAGATGTGTACAAATATGAATCTGGAACCCAGAGGAGAGAGATGACTGACAATCAGGACTAGGTTTTTGGATTATAGAGCCATGCACAAGATTAAACAAAGACAGAGAATTCCTGTATTTGACATGTATTATGCCAAGCCAAGTAATGTATGTAGATAACATAAAAAGTGTGGGGATTTTTGTCAATTATGTTGAAGCATGGGCTCATAATCACTCTTTGAAAGAAAATGTGTAACACTATTGCAGCATCTGTCACACATCCTGGTTATTTTTATTCTGGCCATTTCCACTGGAGAGGGAGCTACCTGAGGTAGATGCTGTGAGTTTTAACTCAGCCGAACATCCCCCACAAAAGCCTAACAGTTTTCTGGTTTCAGCCCTTGTGTTTCATGCCTAGATTTTCAAGGTCTGATGTGGTTCAGTGACTAAGAGTTGTTAGCGGCCTTAGAGATCTTATAACCCAATCACCTTGTTTTAAAAATGTAGAAGCAGAGCAAATGTTCATGTTTATGTTTGTTTGTTTGTTTTTAAAGACTTTGCCCATTGTCCTACAGCTAGCTAGTTAGTGGAAAACTTAGAACTAGAACACAGAACTCCAAACCTCACCACCGTCAAAAATCATTGCCTAAGATTGTGCTACTACCCTGAAATATTTGAGTCCTGGAACTTTTTTTTTTTTTTGCGTATAATGTGGAGGGTGTTGAAGGAAGAATATTAGGACAAAAACCTCCTAGTAAATGTTGCACTTCAAAAATTTTTATATATTTAGCTATTTCACTCAGCATAATTATTTTCTGATCATTTATATTGTGTGTTTCAGTGGCTCTTTATTGTTGCTGAATATACTACCCATTTCACCTGTTGATGGATACTTGGTTTGTTTCCAGTTTTCAGATATTTTCATCATTTAATTCTACCTCCTTTTTTAGCTCGTTAGCTATAATTCTCTTTTTATTGGATGATTTAGGGTTTAAAGCATACATATTATCACAGTTTACCTTCCAGATATATTATACCACTTCACATATAATCTAAGACCCTTAGAATAGTATTCTTTTATTTCTCCCTTCCTGGTCTTTGTGCTATTGATGTCATATTTTTACGCTCCTTTTATAAATACCACCATACATTGTTTCTATTTTTAGGTTAATTATAATTTAAATATATTTAAGTAATTAGAAACATTTATATAGATACCATTTTATAGACTTTCCCTTCCTTTGTGCAGACCCCTATATCCATCCAGTACCATTTTCCCTGGATCTTAATCACTTTAACATTTCTTTACTTCAGGTTTGCTGGTGAATAACTACTGCAGTAATTGGTTCAGCTTTTGTATAATTGAAAATACTTTTTAAAAATATTTATTTTAAAGATATTTTCTTGGTTATAAAATTCTAGGTGACTTTTTTAGCACTCTCACTACGTTACTCCACTGTCTTTTAGCTTGCATAGTTTCTGATGAGAAATATGCAGTCATTTCTGTCTTTGTTCCTGTGTGTCTTCTTTCCTCTAGTTGATTTCAAAATGTTCTCTTTATTATTACTTTTGGAATATAATGCATATTCCTATAGTTTTCTTTATGTTTCTTATACCTGGAGTTTATTGAGGGTTTTTTTTAATCTACATCTTTAGAATTCCCATCAAATTTGTGAATTACTCAGTCATTATTTCTTCAAATATGGGTGTGCCCCCTTTTAATTCAGAGTTCCTTTTACACATATATTGTTTCTTGAAGTTGTCTCACAGCTCACAGACACTCCATTCCTTTTTTATTCCTTTGTGTTTGAATTTTGGATCATTTCTATTGCTGCTACATCTTCAAATTCATTACTCTATACATCTTCAATGTCTAATCTGACATTAAATAAATACAGTAGACATGAGAGTTTTAACCTTTAAAAGTATGATATAAATAATTTTTATAATTTGAATGTCTTTGTAACATGTTTAATTTGTCCTCCACCCTTTTGAGCACATGAAATACAATTATAACTGTTTTAATGTCTTTAGTAATTCTAACATCTACGTCAGTATGCATCAATTTTATTTATTTTTAAGTTTTACTTTATGTTTAAAGTATTACATATAGTATTACATATGTCTCCTTTTTCCCCCATTGACCTCCCCCCAGCCACCCCCATCGCCTGGCACATGCCCTCACCCCCCTAGCGTCTGTGTC